>NW_010559494.1:0-17078 GCF_000687285.1 Phaethon lepturus | reverse complement strand
TCTTGGACGGGTTTACTCTTCACTGGATGAGGAACTGGCTGGATGGCCGAGCCCAGAGAGTTGTGGTGAACGGTGTTAAATCCGGCTGGAGGAAAATCAAGGCCGGAGGAAATGGCTTCAAGTTGCACGAGGGGAGGTTTAGATTGGATATTAGGAAAAATGTCTTTACGGAGAGAGTGGTCAAGCATTGGACCAGGCTGCCCAGGGAGGTGGTGGAGTCACTATCACTGGAAGTGTTCAAAAAACATGTAGATGTGGCACTTCAGGATATGGTTTAGTGGGCATGGTGGTGTTGGATTGATGGTTGGACTTGATGATTTTAAAGGTCTTTTCCAACCTTAATGATTCTGTGATTCGATGATTGTGTGATTCTGTGATTCTGTGAATCCTGGCCACGACGACATCCAGAGTATACACCAGTGCATGAATGTCTAAAGAGTCTAATTTTTTGGTTTGCCAACAGCCTTGCTTACCAAAGCTGCCACAAGGCAGGAGGTGGGAGCTGGATGACTAAACATCGATGGAGGTAGCTGTGAGGTTTACAGCTGGTTCTGATTGTTCACCACAGTGCAGCAGCTGGCAGCACAAGGATCACCAGCCTAGGAAGGACCAGTGTCCTTTCACTAGGCAACTGTGGGATTTCCAGCTTGAGTCCTTATAGCTGAACTGCTTTAAAGGCACTATCAATATGTTGGCTGGGCTTCAGCTACCCAAATAAGTGCCCAGGTTCCCTACCACACCTCTGCCTCCTGTGGCACCACTCTAGTTCCTGAGCTAATTTAGGCACCCTAAGCAAGCACCTGCTGCATCCCATTCATATGCCCCATTGCAGTGTAAACCTCGCTTACGTGGCCCGGATTTCCTTCTCTGCCTTCACTGTTGCACATTCTTTTTCTTCAGCTGAAGCTCACTCATTATTTCCAGCTGATATTCCCAACCTCTTCTCTTCCCGTGTTGTTATTCCTCTGCCCTTACTGCTGCTCCTCTCAGCTTGGTTATTGTCAGTATCTGTTATTTACTTTATTATTAACAGAGAAGGGACCAAATCCGCTATTCTCCACACTGCCACCATCTCCAGGATATCTCCTTTTAACTCCAGTCTTAGGTGACAAATATTGCCTTTTGTTTACAATCCCGTAGCTGTGACAATGCCTCCCTCTGAGGTGATATGAATGAGTTTTGCTTCAAGTAGGAGTTCCCAAGAGATGTTAGGAAGTGCTTCTGTAACTATGTCAATACAAATACATGCCTATTCATCCAGACGCACATTGTGATGTAACAACCATGGGCGTTTCGTACTGACTTGGGGGGAAATGTGTCTGCTGCTGGGAAGCAAGAGGAGCTTGAGCTAAGCTTCAGATGGAACGGGGAAACGGTGCACTAGCTAGTTAATTGGCTGAAGGATCCTGCACCATGATGGCTGGGTGTAGCATACACACTGACCCTCGTTTTGGGGCGAGGGGGCAGCTTTGCAAAGCCATAGACCTTGTTAATCCAAATTTTGCCTTCACTTATCCCAGCATTACATTGACAAGAGGCTGACTGATGTTACTTTGTGCTCAGGAATATTGTTCAAGCATAAAATCAGGAGTGAGGTCTGAATCACGTCTTTCTTTCATTCTCTGCTATGACTTCAGTTTGCTTTGTTGTGAAAAGACAGCGTGAGTCACTGACTCAGAGGAAGCACAAGTATCCCTTTTTTACACCAGAAAAGCACATGTTTTTGGAGAGAGAGAAATCTACATACAACCAAGAGACTTGTGACTGGCCTATGTAATCTGAGTCCCAGTCCATCCAGAAACTGCTTTTTATGTCTTTTTTATATGCTTTTTATGTTGCAACACAGTGACTCATCCACTTTGTGGTGAGGTGCTTTTTCTGGTCAAGCCCACCTTCTCTTTTTGATTTTACTCCCTCCACCACACACACACAGTTCTCATAATGAACTTTTCAGAGACATCAAGAAATATTCAAATTACTATTGTTTAGCTCTGAACTTTTTTGGGAAAAAATAATTCTTGGCATATGGGAAGAAAAACTTTGGGGCTTTCCTGGCATTTGGGGTTTTGAGATGTTTTCTGATAACACGATGCTTCTGTAGTGTGAAGCAGAATAAAGATCACAATAATGAGGGCATAAAATTAACTTGGCAGTATGAACTCTGTAATACTGTGTAGGATTTTCAAACAGGATTAATTAAATTGTTGCCAAAGTCAGAATGGATATAAGGATTGAGTAGGGTAGGAGGGAGGAAAAAGGTGAGTCTTAAAGACATAAGACATAATGGCTTAAAGAATTTTCTGTACTTAGGGATAGCTCATTCATCTGAAAAAAATGTAGGAAGAATCATGAAAATTACCTAGGAGATAAAATATGTGGATATATAGTGAGAGTGAGAATCTAAACTGATGTCAAGGAAATTGCAGCAGAAGAATAAGTGATGATTAGAACCTCTTTTATTGTGCAGACCTGCCAATATTGCATCTTCCAAAAGCACGGTGGTAATTTATGCCATTGAAAAATATAAAGGACCAGATTTCTTCTGCGTGTAATGCCAGGAAGGGTCAAACAAGGCTAGGTAGTAATGCTTTTCTGAGTGGCCTAATCTCTGTAATTATGTACACAAAATGCTTGTAATATTTAATCGGAGGATAGGATCAAGCTCAGTATGTCTCATTTTATTTATGGCAAATTTCAGTAAAGCCATTCAAACAGTAGTCTTCAAGCCTGAGGTTTTCTGCACAGTAAAAAACACAAGGATATGCCCAGAATATTCTTTCTTTCAGTAATTTAAGTCTGGTTTTTGGAGATGCAGTCTTTCAAGAGTGACAAACACTGAGCATCTTCCAAAAAATGAGATTCCAAAAGATCCCACCTTGCAAATCCCTGCCATCCATCTTTTTAAATGCCTTCAGATGTAAAACATGCAGAAGTGCTTGAAAAGCTTTACAAGAAGTACTTAGGCACCTGATTCCCACAGAAACACACTTGATGTTGAGTGCCACTCCCCTTTTGCATTTGCCCACTTTATCCTTCCTAAATAGATTTTAATGAGTGATTTTAATATTCCAATCATGCAAATCTTCCCCCAAGATTTCAATAATGCCAACAAGGTCTAACATATACTCATAAATGAGCTATTCCAATTCCAATTCTTGTTTATTACTCAGACTCCCAGCATTAGAGTATAAGCAATTAAAGAATTTCTTCTCTTCACATCCCCTGGTGCCTTGATTAATTTTGTTCTTGACATCTTAATTTCGTGCTAAATGAATGTTCATTCGTTCCCCCCTTTCTGCCTTCCCCTTTTCTCAGTTTAACACTCTCCTGACTACTCAGCTTGACACCTTGAAGACTTTCCTGTGAAAATGGAGACCATTGAAACTCCATGGCTTTACCTTCTTGCCAAAGTAGGTCACTGCATTTCTTACAGCCACAAATCTCTGCCTCACTCTACTTAAGTCTAGCAGTGTTTCTTTTCCAGAGGTTTTTTCTTTCCTGTGTTTCTTGGAAATAAGATTTCTGGACAGAAGATCCAGCTGCAGTACCGAGGAACTCTGCAGCCACCTTCAATCTCTCATAAAGATCATAAAGAGTGTGCACCACCAGCAGTGGGAACCTTGGGCACAATTTGCCTGTTCACCCTTGCAGTAATGCATCATGATGGGTTTTGGAAGACAATGGCACACGGCTTCTTTGTCTCTGGGAAATTTAATTTCATTCTGAACACAGCGTCTTTGGCATAGTTGATGGGATTCGTGTGATCAAATGGAGACACACCAGAGGTAGATTTCTCCATCTCTACCTTTATAGTCAGAAGAGAGAAATAAGACCTTCTGGGGAGGAATTAATCTGAATTAGGGTAGGTAAATCATGTCTGGAAAATGCCCATTGCTCTCTGTGGACTAGGATGAACAGTTCAGCTGTAGTTTTTTGTAATTGAGACCTATAAAACACTCCTGGGGTCATTTCTAACCCATGACACAGCACCACAAGCAGCATTTTCATGCCTTTGTGGTTTTGTTTGGGGATCTCTGCTCTGAGATATGTTCAGGTTTGTGGATGTGCATTGACAGAGTGTATTATGTCAGGCACCATATAGAAACACAGTCAAATGCAGCCCATTCTCTAGGGAAAGTGTAATCTAAATGGAATCTTCCATTCCTATCCCTTTCCTGGCCTGGAATAATGCAGAATAACTTTTAAAATGTTTAAACCCCTTCTTCCAGCTTTGCAGATGATGACTGTTTCTCTGCCTGACCATTTGAGATATTGAAAAACTGAAGATAGACCATACGCAAAGCATGCCAAGTTAAAAATAGACGATATTCCACTGCTAGCATCCAACAGCCACTTGTGCCAAATAGGCTCTTGCTCTTGCAGCATCTCCAAGCCAGGCATTTCAAGTTCCACTGGTAGAAACCTGTTGTGGGATGTAGCCGTTGCCATTGAAGCTAATAGCTGTGCGGGGTGCTGGCACGGTGTGATGACTGACCTACACAGGGAAGGAGCGCTGCCAGCAGCTCCACGGAGAAGAGCATCAGTGCGGGACGTGCTGCCCGCCTGCCCTGTGTTATTAGCTTGAACGTGGAAAGAACCAGGTTAAGCAACTACTTTGTGCGTGCAGCAGAGGAGATATATGTGAGCTGCTGGTGTCCTGTTGAAATGCGTGCTCGTGGGAGAGCCGCAGCAGATTAAGTTGCCATCCTGCAGCTGTGATTTACTTTGACCTGATTTAATTTGTGCAGGTGCTGATTAGAAGTGCCCACAAAGTCTGCAGCCATAGCTCAGCTGAAGGGACGGCCAGATTGCCCTACATCTGTGGTTTCTTGGAAACAGCCCCTTTTTCCATCTGGATGTTTTCTTTAAGATGGGATTTAAAGATTTTTTTTTTTCAAGTTTTTGTTTGGGGCAAAGCAGATGTCCCTGGAACCATCTCACGGAAATACAGATGGTAGAAGCAGAGGTTTTAAACTGTTTCAGCTCTGCAAATACAAACATGTCCCTGTTCATTTGCTCTTTGGCCCTAACCTTTTCTATTTCATCCTAATTTAATGCTCAAACTTCTACAGGTGAAGTTCAAACTGGAATCTGTCCTTTTTGCTCCAAGGAACACAGACTTGCAGATGAGTCTCTGGAGACTTGAGCCAAGCTCAGATCATGATTTTTGTTGCTCATGTTTCTGGTGTTGGAGATGTTAGAGCTTGTTTCAGTGAGGTAGGATTCACCTCACCTAGCTTTCAGTGTGGGATTTAGCTTGCAGATTAAGGCACCTAAATCTCAGCACCTCCATCTATGTGTCTCTCTGCAAGTTGTGACTCTAAATTCCCAAAATAGTCAATGTAAATGTGTGATGACATCCTGTTGACTGAGCATGGGCTCTAGTGCTGGTTTTGGTGGTCTGGGGTATCCTCGTGCCCTCCAGCAACACTCCAAGAGTGCAAGCATCTCCCCTAAATTCAAGCTACATCTCTCATTCCCACCTGGGCACCTCTGATTCCCACAGCTTTTCAAATGGCACTGCATATCCATGGCTTGTGCTTAAACTAAGATTCAACATTTATCTAAGAAAACAGTTCTTTTGCTAGCTCTTTTTGTGCAAAAAGAGCAGCGAAATTTTTTCCTGTTCTTTCCAGGTCTCGTTCCCTCTTGCCTGTGCGGGGCTCGTAAGAGCACTGACGTTCCCAGTGTACTCAGACCTCAGTCGGGGTCTGATCCTGGCTGGATCTATAAAGCATGCAGTTGTTAGCAAGTCCTATTATATCTGCATCTGTGCTTATGGGGGAAAAAGCTCCTGGGACCACGCACACAGCAGTACTGCAACAGCTGAAGAGAGATCACGATAACACAGAAGAAAATCAATGTGGTCAAAGGAAACACTTGAGCCTTTTCTAAACCGGTTCCTCTGTCTTCACAAGTTAGAAATGCTTTGGCAGTGTAACACTGGAAACCATAATATTGTACCCTGGAAAACTCTTTTTAAAGCAATTAGGTCAAACTGTGCTACATGGTGTTAATTTACAATTTCAGCTAGTACATGCAATTTGCTATCAGCTTAGCACAAGTCATGTTCTCAAACCAAAGCTGCCCCTTGCTTGACTGCTTGAACAATATGAAGACGGAAGCAATTTTTTAACATAATCTGATTCAATATGATGACTAATGATTTTCAGAAGAAAGTATGGATTGGGTTTGTCAGGCTGGTTCTATCTGAAGCATGACGGAGAAGGGGACTGGCCATTTCAGCTAGCTTGATCAGTGCTAGATTTGCAGGACCTAAGCTGATCCTTGGCATTTCCAGGCTAAATTCAAAGTAGCATTACTGTGTTAGCAGGCGTAGGATGGGTATGTTTAGTTGTCTGAGCAGTTTGAGGTGCCCTCTCCCAGGGGTGAGTCCTATCCCTGTTTTATGATGCAGTGACGACTGTTCAGCTGCCGTGTTCGGACGGAGGCTGCATTCCCCCAAACCCACCCTATCACTTGTTTTGGTATTCACACCCTGTCTGTGGAGACCCTGCACCCAATTTATCTTGCTTTGCCCTCCTAGGAGAGTCGCTGGCTTTGCAAATCGATTCATCAAGAGACTGGGGGGTTTTTTTTGGTTCAGCTTCGCAGGTTTGTCATTACATCAGTGGCTCTTGTCTCAGTCATTGTTGATGGCTGACCCTACATCCTGCAGTGCAAAAAGAAAGCTTGTGCATGGTGTCCAGAAGGTCACTTTTCTGAATACCCTTCTCCGCTCTCTCCCTTGGCCAGCGGTTTTACCACAACTCATGTAAATATTGACATTTGCCAGGGACTTGCCTTTGTGCTTTCATTCCCCACTGAAAAGGCTTGATGATTTTCTTCTGAGTTTGCCTGGACTTTTTCTTAGCTCTTTTCTTTTACCAGCCTTTCTCTGAAGAGCCCATAAGAAAGAAAACCCCTTTTGTAAAGGCTTTTTTTTTTTTTTTTCTGGAAACGTTAACTCCCTGCACAGATATTCGGGGAACTTTTCACTGTTCTTTTGCTGCATGACACAAGAAACTAAAAGAGGAACGTTATCTCTTGGAGGCAGCAAATCATTGTACTTGCTTCTAAAAGCTGATCTTGTTTTGTTTCACTCGCTAGCTGTTTTATTCTGGCTATGATGCACTGGAATATCCTTGCAATAGCTCAGTTGCACTTGCTTTCCTTCCTTTTAATGTCACTTCTGCAGTCAGACTGTCCTCACCGTGAGCAAACCTATCAGCATCTGGCCCATTAATAATGACTTGTTATGAAATAAAAATTAATCAAGCACTGAGATTATTGCACGGCGTTTCCCAGGACTTATTATCAAGAGTGATTGCACAGACATCTTGTTGCATGGGGGTAGATCGCAGTTTGGTTGGAATTAACTCACAACAGCTGCTTTATTACTGTGATGTATTATTATTTATGTAGGATGAAAGATGTGAATAGCACTTAAGCACAACAGATCTGTGCACAGAGGAGTTTACAGTCTAAGGGAGAAGCCAGGCTGGAGCAGATGACAATAAAAAAGGGAACGGGACATGTGTGTTGCTGCAATTCAGTCCGTAAACTTTAGCAGAGATTTTGTTTCTCTTAGCCTCTTGTTCTTCCTTATTTAAAGAACAGTTACAAACAGCATTAATAAAGTAGGTCAAGAGTCAAGAGCTTTATCTTTAATACCATTTAAGTGTTTCTTGTTTAACTTTCTCCCTGTGGACCCAGAACTCAGATCTGGGCAAGTTTCACTCAATGGAGGAGCCAAAGAAAGCAGATAAGAGAGGCAAAGAGGGATTTATGTCAGAGGAACGGGAAGTATGTTTTCATCTCAGAGACAGAATGATTTAGTACAAGAGTGTATATTAAGCATCCTAAAATATAGTTAAGCTGTATGCTGATCTTTACTCTGAAGCTACATTGCTCAGCTACTAGCACAAATCCTGCAAGATAACAGAAGGTCCTGAACAAGTTAACTGGGAAAAAAACATCGAAAAGGTACACACCTTTTAAAACAGAAGCGGGAGCAAACTGATCTGCAACGGGAGAACACAACCGATAAATACCCAGCCAGAGCTTTGTCTGTTGTAACTGAAAATGAGACGTGGTGGCCCTGCCCGGGAGGAGACACGTGGGGTGTGGTTTGCTGCTTTCCAAAGGCACATACAGGTCTTCGGCTAAAAGGGTTGAAGCACTCTGTGATAAGGCACCGAGACCCTCTGTTTGCGGGGGGGGATGTGTGTGTGTACCACTGATCGTTACAGCTGGAAAAAATGTTAGGAGAGGAAGAAGGAAGTAGAGGACGGGTGACATTCGGGGGGTTGGTTTCAAGGTGTCTGAGTACAAGAGTCTTGAAAAATTTGGGAGCGGGAGTTATAACCCATGAAGGGGGAAATGCTGGATGCCAGAAGCGATTCAGACCAAGGTGCATTTCTGTGAAATAAAACGTCTGATTCCCACAGGCCGTTAAATATCCTTCTCACGTGTGAAAAAACCCTTTCAGAACCGCTACCTCACACCCCAGTATATTCACTGTATATTCACTGGCCCCTGCCAGTTTCAATGTATACCCTGCCCCGATGCTTTAATTTTCCTGTATGCATTTCGTGATGTCTTTTGGCCAAAGAAATGCCAAGGGATCTGCTATCAGGTGCACCTTGCTTTTCCTCAGCAGAGTTTTTAGCTTTTAAGAACACTTTAAACCTGCCAGGAACAAAATGGGTTATGAAGAACCAATTTCAATTACAGTGTGTGAGGTGGTTTCCCAGCAACAAGAGTATTTAAAAGCAACAAAAATTAACATAACTTAAAAAAAGCAGTAGCAACAGCCGTTGATTTTCACGGTGTAATATTTTGTATTCATTAAAACATAGTTTCTGAGCATTGCTTCTGCCTCAAGGTGTAACCCCAACTCATCTTAAAATCATGTTTCTCCTTTCTTCATTAAAAAGTACTTGGAACTTTACAAAGACAGAGAGGAAAAGAAAGTAGAGGGAAGGAAAGAGACAGACTAGACTGGTAACATAATTGCGGGGAGCTAAGCTCTTGACTTCCCTCTTGCTGAAACAGCAAAACTCAGTTGCTCTCTCAAGGAATAATCTCCTCTCCTTTAGGATCCAACTTCTGTTTTGAACCATAGAAAGAAATATTCCACCTTAAAATTGCCTTTTTTCCCCCTTATATCCCTTCTGTCACCTCCACTGTACATCCCTCCCTCCCTATTCTCTCTGGAAACTTTAGTTTCTCTCCAAAGCCTCTGGTTTGACAGATAAATCCAGGAGAATTTGTGCTCTGTAAAAGAGCTGTTTTGAAACACAGTTAATAAATCACAAATGTTGTGTCCCTGAGCAGGTAACACAGATTTTACCTCCAAGGGAGGGAAGGATGCTGTTAGTAGAGACCAGTAAGCCCCACAGTATCCCAGTAAGTTCCCGTGCAAGAAGAAACTGGGACAGGATGGTGATTTTTATATGTCCCTTTATCTCGAAGGATTTATAGTATTTGAACTGCTCGTGTCCCTTAACACCTTATACCTGACAACAAATGTGTGTGGCAGTGACACACAGGTCGAGGGGAGGACAAAAATGAGGAGACAGTGAGTTGTGTCCTACCCAGCCATAGACATCTATAATGTAGACACTTACATGAAGGCAAGTCCTGTCCCAGAAATGATACTGGGACTACAGGATCCTGAAGTGACCACTCCTCCCAGGGTACAGGGGTACAAAAGTGGCTGCATCGAGCCAGGAGGGAGTAAGCAAGCTTGGTCTCTGATAGTGGGAAAAGTAGATGTCTGTGGTGGTACTTCCCAGCTATATAAAAAAATTAAGTTTAACATTGAACTGCTTAAAACAAAGACTTTCTGGCCAGCTCAAAAACAAAAATGAAACTCTTCAATCTCTGGAATTTATTTCCCAGTCCTTTTTATTCCTCCAGAGAATTTCTCTTCCTCAGAAAAAATTTTCATTTTCAGCCCAAGTTGGACCAGAAGAGCCGTCCCATGCAATTCTATGGTCTCAGTTTGTATTTTCCAAGATGAGAGATCAAAGGCATCTGTTTTGTTGCACAAAATCAGAAGGACAAAAGTCACTTGCACTGCAAGCACTGCCCTGACAACATCAATCTTTGGCATCTTGGGATGTGCAGAGATCATTTTGGTTAATCAGCATTGTCTGGGCTGCTAAACATCCAAAAATCCTGGCCAAATGCTCAAATTCCATTCTTACCCTGCTGTGTGAACAGTGTTTCTGAGTGAATAAAGTAAGATATATCAAGAAAAGCTGTTGGAGAACAAATGCATGCAGAGGAGCAGGGACAGTAAGTACTTTGTTTCTTGAAAGGTTGCTGATTGACTGAGGAAAAGCTAAGCAGACCTATCTCCCTGCATTAGTTCCAGTAGTAGGACAAAATCATGTGCCACGTGGTCCAGTGTTGAGTAAACGCACTGTCTTGTACCTCCTCAAATACAGATTTTTTAAGCAGTCACAGACCACTCCAAGTATGAGGATCCAACAAGGGTTTGAACCACTTGTTTATGTATAGGAGCTTTGTCGCAGATGAAACGCTGCTTGAGACATAGTCGTAGGGTTGGCATGTGCAACTTGGGACCTACAAGGAGCCCTGTACTGCCTAGAAGAGCAGCTGGATGCCAAGCAGGACCCCCCAGTTTCACTATGTACCTGTGCTTGGGCAACGGGATTGAATCCCCCAAAGTGAGAGTCTGAGTCCTGCCCTGGGCTTCTGCGTTCATTGCAAAGGTGACCTTGGAGAAGATGAAGTGTCAGCCAAAGAAGCTACAAAGCATAATGAAATTACAGAGATAAAAGTGGGTGTAGACAGCTGCCTTTCCCCTTCCCCTAGAAGAGCAGAGAGGAGACCTGTGAGCTCAGATTCTCAACAGGCGAACCGTCAGCTGAAAGCAGCTGGGAATAAGATACTTGCAATTTGAATGGATTGAAATCAAAGGCAAAGGGCATGAAGAACTGTTCAGCAAGAAACTAATTTTTTAAGTTTCTTCTTTAAAAAAAAAGAAGTTACTTGAACTAACTGCTGCCATCCCTTAATTCAACATGTCCTCTTAACGATGCCTATTCCATGCAAAGCCTCCGGAATACTGATGTTTCATTTACTCTGCTGGGTGGCAAAAATCCCTCTAAAACTTTCTCCTTCTCTCATGCCACCTTCCTCACTTGCTCAAGGCCCCTTCTGGTGTCTATATCTCTCTGCAGCTGCAGTAGCAGAGAGAGAGAGAGCAGCTTTCTCCCATAATCACTGTTTATTCACCGTTTCCTGCCAGGTCATCTCTGAAGTTGAATCTCTCCATAGTTTGAACCATCCAAGTCTGGAATGGATTTTCACTGGGATTTTCAATCCAGAAGGAGAAAAAGTGATATAAAGCAGGGGGTGTGAGTTTCCTCAGAGCCATGGCAGTTTTGTGAAGTAGGACTGGGTTGAGTGATGGGGGACTCTTGGCCCTTGTACATCAGGGTCATGGTGAGGGGCTGTCTCAAGGCTGATGCATCAAGTCCACAGGAACCAAAACTGTGACCACCAAGAACCATGCAGCGAGCATCATCACCCCTTGTCCCATATAATTTTTTCTGAAACAGGGTTGTGAAAGTGGCTTTAATAAAGGTCACTGCCATCTCCCACTATTTCCAATGAGGTAGATGTTGTGTGCAGAGATAAATTGGCTTCTGAAATGGGTTGGGCCTATGGGCAGCGGAGACTTGTGGAAGAGGGAATGAGGACAGCAATGGAAATTAGGAGAGTGTGGAAAGAAAAGCTGCTGGGATGCAGAGGAAGTAAATGGGAGAAGGACTCTGAAAGATTACATTTGCAGTTGGTTAAGTTATATATATATACCTGTGCAATTGGTGGAAGTTTTACAAAACACTGTGAATTCAATTACTTCCGAGACATTTTAAACATGTGATACAGAATTACTTTATTAAGAAACACTTCAAAAATCTTAAGATAACAATGGTGTGAGGAAGCTGTAATGTTTTCTTTTTAACCATTAGCCTACCAGTCAATGTGGAAAAGGCATCCTTACATTTAAAAAACCATTGCAGTTCTTGCAAATCTTCATAGAAAAATAACAGAAGAAGTTAAAAGGTAGCAGAACGCAAACCAGTGTGCACAAAAGGCTCATTTCTCACACTGAATCACCTCATGGTCATATTTATGCAGAAGGAGAACCAGAACAAGATCTTGGCTATGAAGACGGGTGATGGGCTACTGAAATGGGACGCCAGCCCCTGCCTATGACACCCCAGGGGTGCAGAGACACTTCTGCCTGCGCCTGCTGGTGGGAGCCTGTCACCTTGTCAGGATGCAGAGGGGACCTGGGCAAGGCTGAATATCCCCACTCCCAGACCAGGACAGTATAAGTTGTTTTACCCTCATCCTTTAAACAATAAACCTCCTTTTTTTCTACAGTGCTGAGAAAGAGTTAAAAATATTGCAAAGCTGGCTGAAAAAAAAAAAAACCAACAAAAAAAAACACCAGGGCTGATGTTACTGCTGTTTGATCTTGCTGTTTGGGTGGGGGATCGGGTGAGTTTTCATCTCTCGGCGTAACTGAGACAAACGATTCTTATCTGTTGAGGTTGGCAGTGCAGGAGAGCAAACTGCATATCAGCTGCCTCAGCCGACTGACTAGTAGATGTGGAGTTAAATACATTCACATTTACAGCCTCTGGCTTCATTAGTAAATTACTGTATAATGAACCAGTACATAGTAGCTTTCCTATTTTCTTCCATGGCTGATGTTCTGCTAGTACCTCATCCATAAGCTCGCTTTACTGGGCAGCCAGCCTATTCCTATGACAGGCAGAGCCTGGTCCCTCAGGTTCAACGTGAGCCGACCTGAACCCTAGAAGTGGAGCTGGAAAGAAACACAGCACAGGTTATGCTGGAGAGAAGCGTTCGATCACTTCATTAACCCTGATATTGTTTCAAATGAAGACCTTGATGGTACAACCAATAACTCAGACTGTGATCAGTTTGTTAGTCAGTCTCAAATGCTTTTCTTTTAATAGGGGACTCCCAGAGGGATCATGAACTCTTACTCGCAAGCGGTAATTTGGGGTGCGTGCAAAGCACGGCTTCTGGGGTTTATTTTGCATCTTTCTGACAACCACAGTCACTTCCCCCTCTCCTCAGACTGCTGCTGGATG
Source organism: Phaethon lepturus (assembly GCF_000687285.1). Classification (NCBI taxonomy): domain Eukaryota; kingdom Metazoa; phylum Chordata; class Aves; order Phaethontiformes; family Phaethontidae; genus Phaethon; species Phaethon lepturus. Next base: position 3,909 of record NW_010559494.1, on the reverse strand, counting down.
ACTTACCCCTTAGACTTTGTCCTCTGTCTTCCACCAGTCTGGCATTTCTCAACAAATTATTTGGATATTCCTTTTTGTCCGTAATGTTTTGCAGGAAAAGTGAGTCTCTGAGCAGTTCTGTGCTAAAGACAGAGCTGGTGGGACCCCTCATTCAGCTCTGGTGTTTCTTCACGGACTTCCCTAAACTCTGCCTCTGCTTCAGCTCCGAATCAGAGGCCATGTAGCTATAACGTGACAGCCCCAAGCACAACCTGCCATTGCCTCCATGGAGCTCGTCAGCTCAGCTCAGCTGCATGTCACTTCAGTGCAGGTTCCCATCTGCCTGGAAAGCTCCACGAAGACACCTCTGAGACTGGCTCTGCCCCGTTGCCAGTGCTAGGGTCCCCTCTCACCCTTTATTCTTCCTTTCCTCTTTTTCTTCCCTTCAGCAAATGTTTCTTGCTGAGAAAAAGCTGTCAGATACCCACTTGGGTGCTAAGGCACACTTGAAACAAAAACACTTGAAAGAGGTCCAGATGCTGCAGGCACAGAGCAGCGCTCCGCTCTTTGAAGGCACTCCGCCCAAAGGAAGGTGGGCAAGGGTACTACCACGTACTACCTACACGGTAGTATTCAATTTCTGAGGTGGATGCAAAACAATTTCTTTGTGCAGTTTCAGTTGTAAGAAACAGGGATGCTCCCTTTCCGCTTTGCTGGGTAGAATTCTATCTTCTGTTTTTGACACTTATTAATTTTCCACTTATTAGGCTGCCTGTGAGATTTTCATTGTTGGAGTTTTTTATTATTATTATTTAAAAGATCAGCACATGCAGAGTTTCCATTGTCACATTAAATACACTGAGTAAATATAGTCCCTGAAACAGGAGATTTTATCTGGGAAACTCAGATGAAATTCCATGGTTGACAGTTGTTCAAATGAGCCCTCTCTGCCAGAGTACAATAGCAAACGATATTCTTCATTCCCTTTACCTTCTCTTCATTATGCGTCAGAGGGACAGGAGCGAGAGAAAAGCAGGGTCGTCCTGGCATTGCCTTTATTACGCTGTGACGACTTCACTGCACACAAATAACAAAGCATTCACTCTGAGCACAACACTTAGCAGTGAGATTACACCTTGGGTATAATACGATACGTGACCTGTTCCAGGTTGCAATGACTTGCTGAGTCAGCTAATTTTTTTTCCTGTCCTTATGCAGCAGAAGAGCGTGTAAGAAGTGAATGGAGATTATACTGTTTCCTACACAGAAGCCCTCCTATCTCAGCCTTGCTGGCACCAGCTGAGATAGCCTGGAGTTAATGTGCCTGAGCACTGGAGCAGCGTTCTACAGGATGTGCTCTATTCTCTGTGGCATGTTATATTGAAACGGGAAAAGCAGGTTCAGCCTTGTCGGTTAGCTGTAGTCTTCATGTGGTTCATAATGAAAGCAACCACGTTACTTTTAGGAAGAGCTGAATTACGGAGAACTGTGGGTGGTCGGGGCAGAGAGGGAGTAACGCACTCAGCCCATCCTGAGGGCACAAAATGGAGTCTGGCATCCCGTGAAGAGCATCAGGCTTTGGGCTAAGGAGATTGGCCAGTGTGAACAAGAGGCCTTAAAATATGGGGTGGGTCTGGGCATGGGAATGGCTCTGGTTTACACTTACCAAGCAGGGAGGACACCCACTTTGAGTTATTACACCCAAACATAGCATCCCCGTAACCGAGGTGCTCAGCTGAAGTAGGAGATGGGGCTCAACAGGCAATGGCACAGTGAGTCTCTGTGTGGGAGGTAAAACTTAGGTACTCAAAGCATCTTCGAGCCTTCACATCTATAGGCCTGATTCTCATTTACAGACAAGTCTCTCATTCTTCTGAAGACGTCAGGGCTTCAAAGCAAGGTACATGGTACTCCATCCTCCCTCAAGGCCCCCCTCCCCAGCAGTGCTAAATGGCTTTCACATGAAAGAGAATAGGGCTTAGCCTATTCTAGACTCCCAACCCTTTCCTTTTGTATTTTGCCAAAACCCACAACCACCCAGCCAAGAGGACTGGAACTGAACTGGTTCCACGACCCCTACGTGAGTGTAATAAAATGTGAAAATGTTTGCATGAGAAATATCTGTATGATGCATATCCAAACAAGGTCAAAAAAGCTGGTGAAGGGTTTAGAGCACAAGCCTGAGGAACAGCTAAGGGAACTGGGGTTGTTTAGTCTGAAGAAAAAGAGACTGAGACCTCATCGTTCTCAACAACTGCATGGAAGGAGGTTGTATTGAGGTGGGTGTCGGTCTCTTCTCCCAAGTAACAAGTGATAGGACAAGAGGAAACAGCCTCAAGTTGCACCAGGGGAGGTTTAGATTTAATATGAGGAAGAATTTCGTCACCTAAAATGTTATCAGGCATTGGAACAGTCTGCCCGGGGAAGTGGTTGAGTCAGCATCCATGGAGGTATTTACATGACATGTAGATGTGGTGCTTAGGGACATGGTTTAGTGGTGGACTTGGCAGTGGTTAACTTGGCATTAACCATATTGGTTAATGGTTGGACTTGATAATCTTAAAGGTCTTTTTCAACCTAAATGATTCTATGATTCTATGATGGATCACAAATAATGTCATCAGAGAGATGAAATGTTGGCAGAAACACAGGAAGGGTATCAAACATTTTTCTTCCTTGTTCTTATCTCTCACAAAACATGTGTTGATTTTTTTTAACAGGAACTGGCAAAGAAAGATCAACACATTAATTAGGATTGTAATCCAAAGCTAAAAGCATTAAGAAAGAGTGCTAGAAAACCTGTCTCTGGTTACCTAGTATGGTGGGCCCATAGGAGACAAAGCCATGATCAAGACAATCAGATCTAAATTACAGAGCATATCCCACAAAACAATGTGAAGAAAGGCTCATGGCCAACAGAACACTAAGCTGGCACTTCCAGATGAAGCTTTCAAAGCTGTTGTTTAATCTGTGGCAAAAGTGTTTGTAGCATGGCAGAAGATGCCAGCTCAGATTCCAGAGATGGCAAAGTTGTGCAATATTGGTCTGAGGCTAAGGACTTCTGTCTCTACCTCCAGTGCTTTCACCCAAAGATGAGCACCTCCGGCCCAGCAATCTACCCAGGTGTATCTGAAGATTCTTTACAATGATATCAGTAACTTCACTTCCTTTTATAGGTCAAAAAACTGAGGCATCAAGGAAGATTAACTTGCCCGAGGACTTAGAATCATAGAATCATAGAAACGTAGGATCATTTAGATTGGAAAAGTCCTTTAAGATTGAGTCCAACCATAAATCTGACACTGCCAAGTCCACCACTAAACCATGACCCTAAGTGCCACATCTACATGTAGCAGGCTTAGGACAGAGGAATGTAATCGAAGTCTCTTGAGCCCAATCCAAAGCTCTGCAGCTGCTCTGTGGAGTTGAACATATATGAAAGATTTTGTTGGAGACCGAACCCTTCTTTAAAAAAACTGATGGGGGATGGATTTTGTGACTGGTGAGATATGTTCCCAACCAATGTACGTCCCAGGGAACAACAGTGTAACTCATCATCAACTCATGTTAATATTCATCTTTGCTGTCCTAACTCAGACTGTGTTGAGACAAATCCTCCCAGGGCATGGTCTTAATTTGTCAAACTTCAGACAATACTGTGCTGTGCTGCATTGGGAGGTGGAGGCAGAGACAGCAGATGACACTCCTCATTGGCATGATAGCTGTCCAGGGTTTACAGTCAGGGATGTCCTGGAGATGTCTGGGGAGACAGATTCAAATGGGGCACAGCTTCTCTGCCTTTTTTCCAGGCTGGCTGAATACCAGGCCAGTGCTGCTCTGAAAGGTGTATAGTTCAGTGCACTTGCATCCCCTTGCCTGTTTTGCTTTCCTCCCACATGTCACAGAATCACTAAGGTGGGAAAGGACCTT
>NW_010559493.1:0-27148 GCF_000687285.1 Phaethon lepturus | reverse complement strand
GTTGTGAAGTCCATCCTTCTCCCGCAATTACCAATGATTTTTCTTGTCTGATGTCTCTCATTAAGAATTGTTATTTTACTTGAGACTATAGTGATTCATTTGAGATGTCTTGGTTTTAAAACTTCCCATTGAATCCATGCACTTTTTCCTGCAAACTGAAGAATTCCTGACCTTCAGATACTACTTTAGTGGCTGGAAGCTGGCAACCTAGGAGTTCAGTTTTAGTGAAATCAGTATTCTTCATTAATACATTAAATGACACTACTGAGATATATTGGTATTTCTGATTATTTTCAAGGTCTTGGGAATTTACTTTCCATGAAGTTATCTTTTCTGAGGGGATGATAGAAGTTACAGAAGAACAGAATTGATTTTTTCTGAGTTGTATTCAAAGATAAACTGAAAGATAAGAAATTCAAGAAAAAGTGCAAGATTTTGGCTAGAAGGAGTAATTGAAAATTACAGGTGCAAATAGGGTTCCATCCTGACATCTCCAAATACATAAGAGAACAAAGATTCCCATATAGCTAAAGAAATTAAGAATCTATTTCCTCATCATGTTGAACCTATTACTATTGAAGGCAACAATGTAATATTGGATGTAATTCTTTTTCTTGAAATAGATGCATGTAAGATTTTAGTGTGCTGTAACTTCTCTGAAGTCAATGAATTTAGTCCAGCTAAGAACAAGGTTTTTGTATAAACAGCTCTCATTAAAAAATATGTTGTCTTGTATTTCCTCCTGTCTTTTACGGTGTAATCAGATTTACATTTTGCCTTGCCCAGTCTTTTCTTTTCTCTGACCTGAGTTCTGTTCAAGTAAACTTGTTTTCTCTTTTTTAATTCAGTAACAGTCTGGATTTGCTACTCCTGCGTGCCTGATGGTTTTTTCATTTTGTAACTGTACACTTTTTCTCAGTACTATAATGTATCTTTATTTCCTCTAAACTGAATGTAGATTCTCAGACCACCTGGTACTGATCTAAAATCTTCCCTCAGACATGTGTATGTCTCTCATCCTTGGGGGATGCTATCCAAATGTATTTGAAAGCAAAATCAGCTGAGAATCCTTTCTTTCCCTCTTTTAGCTTCTTGTTCACTTATATTTTTACTTTTTATATGTTCATATTCCTATGATTGGGCTGATACATAATGGTTTTACATGTTTATGTATTCCCAAATAATTTAATTAAATCTTCCCCACCTCAAAAAGTGAAGAAAAAAAGCCTGACTCTAATCTTCATGTTTATTGTGGTCCAATACTTACTGACTCAAATATTGGATTTCTTAATGCATAATACATTGTGCCTTATACATGATTATTGTTTTGACTTAGGTCATCCATCAGAGTTCTTTACTCTCTTTTTAAATATCTTTTAATGTATTTCCCCTCTCAATTTAGCATTGTATGTTCTATATAACATAAATAGAAAAAATTTTCTTCAGTGTTGGGATGAGTAATTACTAACTCATTTTCTTGCCTTGTATTTTTATATCTAACTTTTAACCATGTTTTTTTCTCTTCAGATAAAAGATACTGGTATTTACCGACCCCTTCTGGAATACAGAGGTTCTTCATGCCATATAGGAAGCATGTGATGCTCCAGGAGAAGACAAATATGAGTATATGTGGAGGTGCAGTGGCTTGAATAATACTGCATCAACATTCCTGTTAAGTAAAGCTTATACTTATGTCTTGGTTTAGCCCACCTCTGGACCAAAGGCAAGCACTTGCTCTATCCCCTGAAAACCCCCTCTCATCTGAGAAAAGGAAATTGGGGAAAAAGGAAACTCATGGGTTCAAATGGGTTGAAATAGAAACAGATTTAATAAAACAATAAAACTAATATATATACTAAATAAAAAGTACCCAGAGTTATACTCAGCCCAGGTAGTGGTCGTGAGCTGCGCAGCAGCGAACGCTGGTTGGTGAACAACTGCGAGCAGCACAGCTCCAGTGCAGGGGGAGCTGGCCTCAGGAGCAGGGCGATGGGCAAGACCCTCCAGGGATGGCAGCCATTGAGGGAGAGAGGGATTCCCAGCGGAGTCCCAAATTTATAGTGAGCATGACGTTTATGGTATGGAGTACTTCTTGTTGACCAGCCTGGGTCACCTGTCTTGGCCTTCATTTCTCCTAGCTTTAGCACCTGGCTATCTCAAGACTGCTAGAGGCTTTGACCACTATGGAAACACACATTCCATGGCTGGCCATGAACTAAAACAAAGTATCCAACTTTTTTCTCACAGTAATGGGTGCTGCAGTCTTCTTAAAATGCAGCTTTATTGAACAGAAAACTGATTTTGTGATCCTATCCCAGCAAAACCAGGACAACTTAATCATCCTTATAGAATATTTTAAGGAAAATAATTTTAATATTGCAGACATATTTTTAGGACTAAAACCTGTATGTAAACACAGCCAAAGAATAGAAATTTATCATCCATGTAACAAATTGACCAAAAATGGCTTCTGACTACCTCTTAATTCAAAGCTTATAAATCAGCTGGAGTTGAAGACTTTGTATTCCTGATTGTCCTAAAACATCTTAAATGTTGCTTTCACTTCAGAAATTTATGAACGTGTTTAAGAAAAAGAACTAAGAGGAAGTGAGTTCTAATGAGATGTTATTTCTTACGTTTATTTGGTTAGGTTTCCATTCAACCATGAGGAGAATCCTATTTCAACACTTCATGTCGGTGTGATATCATGATTTCTCACATGCTTTCCTGTTCATACTACATCTAAGTACATTATCAGGAGTCTATGTCTTGTTATAATATTTATTGTTATGTTCTTGGCCAAAAATTGACTACTGTACTTGAGTTTATTGAATCCTTTTGAATAATAAAAAATAAGGTTTGTATTAAAAAATTCTTTCTACCCAATGAGTAGGAGTACACTAGTGCTGAAGCTAATTACATGAACTTTAGTTAATTGTAAATAGATCATGAAACAAATTCAACTCTGATTTTTTTTTTTCATTTAAAATGATTAGTTACATTTATAAATTATATGAGAAATAAACCTTGCATTTGAAAACGTAGGAAAAACCCTGGACTGGGACGTGTTTGAAGATTTAAAATTAATAAAAATAATAGTACAGAATTATATAAGTAATAATTATCAGCATTTAGCAATTGACAGTTTATTTAACAGCCCAGTTGAAAGGACTGTGCTTTTTTTGATATGTTGATAAATCTGTCATGGTTAATAATGAATTTGCAGGCATTCTGAATGCAGAACTTATTCCATTAAATTTATAAATTCATTAAAGTCCCTGTGCACCAGATGGCATAATATAAGAAATGTTTGAAGCACTCCATAATTAAAGCTTCTAACATGTAATAGTCTCGCTGTATGTTTGACAGTTTGTTACATATGTTAAAACTTAAAGCACTTCAAAATGTTGTGTAAGTAACAAATTCATTTCTAATGTCTTCAATTTAGAGTCAGTCAGATAGATAGAAAACATCATGGCTGTAACAAATTGATGTTTTCATTCTTGAGCTCAGTGTCTTCTTGTTTTTCTGAAGGGCAGGGGTCATAATGCATTTTCAGTGTATATTAAAGCAGCAGAAGAACAATTTACTGAGTTAATTATATACAGACATCATCTGTAATGTTACAGATAAAGTGTTATACATACAGGCAAATTAAGGAAAAAAGGCTCCTTCCGCTGTGCTTTCTTTTGGGATTCTCTTTTCTAGAGTGCTCTTAGAACTAGATGGTCAAATGTTTTTTCAGCTTTGTAGGAATAAGTGGCAACTCAGCTCCCTGAGAACTTGAGGAAAGACATCATAAGAGAAGCATCTGTTAGCCCAAGATTCATCCACATTGACCCCGAAGTGAAAAACTGCTGGAACCTGGTGGAGTGACTCCTCAGGACTTCAGAGAGATTGGCTTGATTTCCCAGCCCTTAGGCAAGATGGAAAGCGCAGGGAAGATTTCATTCACAGAACAGAAGTAAGAGCTATGACAAGAACTGTGCCTTGGGAGGATAATGTGCATTGTAACACTTCTGGGCAGTACTGTTCTCTCTGTGAACAGTATCAGCTCATCTGACTGGGATAGACCAGAGGAGCCATGGGTAGGATGACATCTATCCTCAGCTTACCCTATTTCTGGGTCAGTTAACCTTAACAGGTGTCAGTGGAGACCAAAGGTGCCAAGCCTCTCTGCTGAAACACAAAGGAAAGCCTTGCCAGTTCCTCTCATCCATTGCTTGTTTGCGCAGTCAGGCGAAAGAAAGCTGTATGCAGACCACACCAAGGGTCTGAAACCTTCTCTATGTCCCAGGTCCTCCTGAATGGAGTCTGACAGAGTGAGACCAGCTGCACTTTTGTGGCTGATGTGTCCACTCTACTGTGGTCTATCTAATATCTAATACTAGATGTTACCACTAGTAGTAGTATCTAGTAGTAGATACTACTCCTAGGAACACCTTTGGATTTGGCAGTGTACTTAAACACGCACTTCAGAGTTTTTCTGTATAGAGTTGGTGTCTTCCTGCATGATGTAATAACTGGGACATTATTGGAAAACTTTGTGGTACCAAATCATGTTTACTTGATTTTAAAAGTTGGAGACTTGATTTTTTTCTTTCACTCTCTCAAGAGCAATGGGTTGCAAATTGATTACTATTTAATGTGTTAAATGCTGCAAAGTAACGGCAGAAAACCTCACAGCTTCCTCCAGAGGTCTCTCTCCATATTGGGGTTGCACTTACGCTGATAGTTTTTTTCCTCACTTTACTTGTTATAGAAGGTTTCATTAGTGGATCACCAATGCCTCATGATAATTGGAGACAATTATGCAACCTTTCTAGTACTTCTGAATCTACATCATTCAATTTCAATGTTTTAGGTCACCTTGTTTGAAGAGCTGAACAGGTGAAAGTGACAAAACCCTAAATCTATAATACTGAAGTTTCAAGGTTAAATGAGTGACCTGATGGGTGACATCAACATTTAGCTCTGTCATAGTGACAGATGTTGATTCAAAAAAGTCCTGCATCAGCCTACTGTGTCACTGGATATTCCTGGATCATGGGGTTTCTTTAAGTCATAGGTAAGCCAAGGAAAAACAATCAGTGTGAAATTGAAACATAAAATTTAATCAATACCCCTCCCTCTGTGTATCTCCCTGAAGTAGATAAGATCATTACACAAAACACTGTAATATGGAGACTAAGGAAGTATTGGGTTCATTGGTTCAGTTAGTTTAGCAGCTGGACAATAGCCAGAATATATTACAGGTAAAATGTTCAGATAAAATTCCTTTTTGATAGACATTGTCATGTACTTCTTCTTCTCCACATTTTTTCTTCATCATGCATTTTGATAGAATGTTTCCATGAAGCTTACCTTTTTCTTTACATTGGCAAGAGATTGAAAATAACTACTTGAAAAAAATGCTATGTACTTTTATTTTAATATGAAAATTAAATTAGATTTTTTAATTAACTTTGCACTGTTTACATGAATACATTCATCCAAAATACATGAGGAACTTTTAAGGATGTATTTTAAAAGCAAGCACAATGTATTTATGTGGTGGTGCATCCCCCTCCCTCCTCCTCATTGCTCAATAAGCCTTGGCCTTGGAGCAGAGAGTTTGTCTGTTAAGGGCCCCTTGACTGTACCAAGTTCTCATGCGTAGATGGGAGTGACTCGCCATCCCCAGGCAGCCTTAGAGCATATCTTATCTAGCAGTGATTCAAGTGGATCAGTATCAGTGTCACTGGGATGTCAAGAATTTTAGCCACTATCAACACATGATTTGTATCAAGGATGGAAATTTACTGATGCCTGAAGTCAATCATCTCCCAGTCCTATAAATAGTGGTCCCAAGAGAGACCCTTTGAGCTCTTCTGGACCACAGTGGGCTGCAACCAGCATCTCCTTCTGAGTGGAATGCCTTTCAGAGCCCATGAACCCTCAAGTTCGCAATCAACTCAGAGATTCAGCTGATCACTCATTAAGCAATGCAACATATTCCATATGAGTATTATATCGAATTCAAGAGGGGGTATTTAAAGGTACCTTTGTACATATTTATTTCTTTTCTTTACATCTCTTTAAGTGTCTGATCTCAGTATGTTGCTATGATTTAATAGTGTGATTTGTCTCAATATCATTAGTCTTAGTAAGTTTTAGGTTAATTATGTTACTAAGTTATATATATGTGACTTGATATCGTGATTCATCTCAACAGTGCTAGTGAATTTAATGGCTGTTATTTTAAAGTTACACCAAGCACTACACCAGAATCCCTGGTACCCTATCCCTTAGACATAAACCACTGACCAAGTGTGGGACTAGGAGCGGACTCAGCCGCACCTAGACTCCTCTCTGAGAAGGAGTTTAGAAAGCACTCTGAACCTCGTGACTCAACGGGAGGGCATTCCTTTACTTTCCTCACTTAACGTAAGTCATAAACAGTTGGCCAAGTCTGGGACTAGGGGTGGATTTCGGTCCACTCAGAACCTCATGACTCAGTGGTAGGGTGTCTCTCAGTTTTAATCCTTTTCCCAATCCTTAGACATAAACCGTTCACCAAGTCTGGGACTAGGGGTGGGTTTCAGTCCATTCTGAACCTCGTGACTCAACGGGAGGCTCTCCCCTACTTTCTCTCCTCAGTATACATATAAGCCACAATAGCCCGGTTCGACCCATGAGCAGATCATTCCAATCTAATTGTAACTTGGTTTCTCTTTGTACACCTTTTCATGTTAAGTGAGTAAGAGAGTGAACCTTGCCATTGAGTTCTGTTAAGTCATACCTTTTTACAAAACTATATTAAAATCATTCGCTTTCTGATATCTTTGATGGTGACTTTTTAAGGGGCCTTACCACTCATTCAGGATGATTTATAACATGTATTTATTCTAAAAGATAAAACGTGCTTTTTCATATACTAAAATTAATACACAATTCATCTGTTTCCTGAATCTTCAGTGTGCATATGCATGTATATGCATGATGTAAACTTTTTCTTTGTTCTTCATATTAAAACAAAGCAGGCACTGGGAAAAATGAAAGTAGCAAATCTTGGTTATTCAAACACATATATTCCATTTTTCTTATTTTGCCTTTTAAATCTGAGGCTATGGTACAACATTCTCACCTATTATGGAAGAAAGACTTCTCAATAAGAAATCAGATTAAATTTGAGAATCAGAAAATCATAAGAAAATTAACTTTGGCCTAGATTTTTCTTTTTATTTAAGTCTTTCCAAACTGATTGGCTCTTTCATGTGCAGGAAGAAGGTTTCCTGATTTTTAGTGCACCTTATTGATGCTGAAATTGGAATTTGGTTGTCTTGTCAATGTCTTCTCTCTTCTCCATCAAGCAGAAGACTCAATGTTTCAGTTGGTGATTTCTAAAGTAGAAATCTGTAATTTTAGGATACCCATTGAGGTTTTGTGTGGCTGTTTCTCTTATTACTACATACTTTCTTAAGCATAGATGCCATAGTTTTTATGTTAAAGATTATTATCACAGTTAAATGTGTAGGCATAGAACAAAAAAAAAAGTAAAAACCTGCTTAAAACGTACATGATTTAAATTGAGCATGACGCATGTAAAGATCAAGAATTTATGTTGACTTTTTTTTATTATAAATATCAGGGGAGAATTTTAAAGGGATTATACTTAAATGTAAGTGATGGTTCCTATCAAGGAAAACCGCCTTAGTAACTTAAAATATTTGTAAATATTATTAAGTGTCTAAGAGAGAAGTTTGATAATGTTTTGAGAAGTTTGTTCCTCAGAAGACCGAAACTAAGTTCAAAATAATACCTTATAATAAACTTAAAAATCAAAAAATAAATATTAGAAATAAATAATCATTATTAATTACAACAGAAAGATGAAAACTAGATTGTTTAATGGAATCATAATTAGGTCAAATTTTATGCATAATTCATTCTTATGACAAAAAGTAAAAAAACCATTAAAAGGTTGCTTATATTATGCTTTGAAAATATGACACTTATCTTAAGCTACCTAGTTTTCTTAAGCTTACTTTAAATGTTCCTTCTATGGATAAGAAAGAAAATGACAAAGACATTAAAAAATATTTATTTTCTCTGGCTTAGCAAAAGAACTGAAGAGTTGCCTCAGAGTGTTGAAGAGTGACATATCACAAACCTTTAGAAGAAATCTTTTTCATTCCAAAGGAATTATGCTACACTTACAGCTACAGATCACTGTACAGACTAGAGATACAATACTTTTTATTTAAAAGTAATATTTATTGTTAACTATTATGTTGAAAAAGATGTAAAAGCTCTTGTTTCAGGGAATAAGCTAATATTTAGGTACAGGGTAAAATCATCATGTGGGGAAAGAATTGTCCCATATCTGCCTATAACTTGCTAACCTCCTTACATCTTCATCTGAAGCATTTGGCACAAGACCAGTAAGGTCTGCTAAGAACCATTCTGGACTCCAGAACAAAGAATATCTTTAAGCTTCTACAGTCCTTTCATGATGTCTTTTTTCTTTTGCTTTCTTCTGCTCCCTTTTTGCTCTCCTATACCTGAATAAAATCTTTGTGAAATTGGATGTGTCAAAATAACTTCTCTCTTCTACTGTGTCCAGGTACCCAAATAACACTGCTAGCTATTTTTTCATTTGCCTTTGAAAGACAAAAGGTTGCTGTTGAGATCATGAGTTAGATTCAAGGAGATCCTATAAACTGTAATAGTTCCTAGTATATGGGCACTGTATGCTGGAAAGATTTCTAAGGATGTTGAACAATGACAAACTTGCATAGGTTGTTAGATTTTACATACTTCTGCAAAAAAAATAGTGAAGGTGAGAACGTGGGTTTAAGGGAAAATAGTTCTATATTTATCTGAATTTCTTCTAGTCCTAAAATTGTGTTGATTTGAGATTTAGACCCTCAAATCACAAATTTCTTTCTGAAGCATTAACTTTGTTACAGGAGGCTACAGATGGTGAATGTTTACATAGATACAAAAAATGATTAAAGAAATCATGGGGCAAAAATTCTTTGGGCATTATTAAATACCAGGTTGACACTTCTGATTGAAACCCCTGAACATGAGTTTGCTGTGCATTGGGAAAGAAGACTACATACGTTTTCTTCTTTCTTTTCATTTGCTACAAAGCAGCTTGGTCTCTTTTTGACACTACTTTGACATGAACTTGCCAGTTCTTCTGGTATTTTTGTTTTGTGCATAAAAAATGTAAAGAAACCTACATTTCCTTCAGTTTGGAAAGTTGATCTGCAAGGTTTTTATGTTGAATAAATAAAACTAAATGAACAGGAAATTTGCTGATTTTAACAAAGTTTTCATGAAAAGTGTTATCAAAAAGATGAAAGGGGATAAAGCACAGGGAAGATAAATCATGTCATAAAGTTAGGAAGTAAAAATGGAAGTTAATGAAATTTTGAAATTCTAGATTGAGGCTCACTTTTTGTGTATGTTCATTTTTTCTCTGACTGTAAATTTTTAACCCAGTTCAGGGGAAATAAGACTTGGGACTGCTACATTTTAAACTTTCAACTAGATTATTCATCCCATTCAGTTCCCTTTTAAAAATCTATTAAGTTGATTGACACATAAAGAATGACAGTTAGCCAAAATATTCCTTTCTGTGAATGTTTGGAAGACTCTTTCTTCTGTTTTTGAACTCCTGCAGAATGAGATTAGTAATATAACACTCCATCCGTACAGTGATTCAGCAAACATTTTGGCATTCAAGAATTGTCTCTTCCTTTGTCAGAGTCTGTACATCAACAATCATGAGATAATCATGTGTACCAGCATCACAGAGCATTCAGCCTTTCGGGTCACAAAATCATCCCTTGCTTGTCAGTGAAAATCGGCAAGCAGGCATGGTATTCAGCACTTCTGCAGAACAGAAACTTTAATGAAGTGTAGATATCCACAGAAAATTAATTCGAAAATAAAACTACTTTCTAAACAAGAAAAAAAAGCGTGACCTACTGTTGAAAAACTTAAAAAATTTAGATTATGGAATCTTAGCTGGACAGACACAAATTGTTCCAAACAGTTCAGAGCCTTTCCTCCTTTGTGTGCTTCTTAAATGAAAAGACGGTCTCAATTAGATGTTATAAAAGTATAGAAAGGGATCATCAGGGTCCAGAATAAGAACAAAATTTTTTTTTGCATAGGTTCTAAAAGTAGCAGAAAGTGCAGAGAATACTCTAAAATATTCTACTTTTTCTCTTTATTAGGGTAGTATTATTAATTCCAAAAAGTCTTTCTTTTATCTCTTGCAACCTGGTACAGTCTTCATTAAATTTACATACTGGGTCAAAAAGTGGAAAGTTCATAACCCTGTAATCATACTTCTGATTGTTTAGAGATATACTAAAAGTCAACTGTTTTTAAAATTTTGTTAAAGTTAATATATGTAGAAGAATACTCTTTCAACTGGCATTATTAACAAGATTAAATCTTTCCACGTGATGAAGTTTTTTTGGGAAAAATGTTTTTATGGAAGGATTGCTAAAACTGTTTGCTAATACCTTTTTGTTAGAGACTATTTAATAGTGAATGGTTGCTTAAAGTTAATAAAATAAACAAGTGACAAGGAGATTAAAACTTTGAGAGAATAGTATGTGAGTTTTGTTGCAAGCTCTTACTTAAGTATTAGTTTTCTAGCTTTTAACGGTGATAACTACTGCCCCCTTCTGATGCGAGTTAGAAATAGCCCTCATTATCTCTGCGTGCGATCGCTCTCAAACCTGTTTTAAGAAAATTCTGTTCTGACTTCTCCCTTTCTCTTGCGCACAAGTAAAGATGGAGATAATTTTCGTCAAAAGTTAGACCATTGTACAGCCAGAAGGATTCCACTGGAAGTGTGGGCTTTCACTGATGCAGATATATTTACCCAGTTTCTAACATCCTACAAAAACATACAGTGCTTAGGGTACCCAGACATTTTCTTTTTTTATGTAGCAAGAAAACGTTACCTTCTTATAGGCTTGCAATGAGCAAGAGAACATCCTCAAGAAGAAACATCTATGATATTAATAGTAACCAAGTATAATTTAAAAAAAATCTAATTTTAAGTAGAGCATAAATTTAAAACTGCATCTTATATTACAACAGAACAAATTCTTTTTTCTTATATTTGGTATAACACTCATTAGTCTGATTGTTGAAGTTATACCAGAGGCCCAACAGCTCAGTGTAACCCTCAGTGCTCCAAGTTGTGCAGAGATGTGCAGCAACTGGTACCCTCCTTACAGGGAACACGGTGCTGTTGCATCTCATTGCACTCCAAACCCGCTGTATGTGGAGGCACCTGCAAAAGAAAGTGAAGGGCAGGGTGAGAGATTATTTGTGCAAATCTGGTTCCTGTTCTCAAGAACCAGAAACATTGAGTATAGGTGCAGCTTGAGTGAAGTAGGAGTCAAAGAGACTGAATGGGAATTTAATTCTATAGAGGTTTAAGTAAATATCAAAGATATAGTTGTGTTAGGAGCATTTTGCAAAGATGGGAGCCTGTGAAAGGTGCATTTAATGTAATCCTAAAATCAGAATTTGGTTTATAGACTCAGTGTGTAGCAGGAGCCAGGAATCCCACCATTCCAGAATTCAGAACCTGCTTTTGACATTCTCTCACTGTGTGCAACTTATTCCAGCAGCAGAAGGGAAGATTTGTGTAACTGCCTGGTCCTGTTGCCACTCTGCAAGACTCATAAAGCAAGTAGGGAGGTTTGGTCATGTACTGACTCAGTACGGAGCAACATGTCCAACTCCCAAGCCTACTGGAGGTTGAAATCACTGTTCAGTTGTCAGTTCCTGAGTCAAGACCCAGAACATCTGCTGTAATTTGAACAAATAATGCAGCTAAAATGGAATAACAGGTTAGTCTTTGCAGTTCTTCAACCTTTCTTAGATATGCCTGTGTTTCTGTAGATCCATTGTTTTAGAATCACTTTCTGGTTTTCCTTGGCATCATGACAAGATGACAGCTTTCTGTGATGGCATTAACATGCTCGTACTCTTTATGGCAATTATTAACAAAATATAGCTTATCAGAAAAAGATGGTTTAATTTTAGAGACCTTTGGCTTTTTACCCTGCTTTCTGTTCCAATTCCTTAATCTCCTGCAGAATTTTCCCTGAAGTTTTGAACTGAACGTTACGGTCACTAAAACAGCCATTATCCTGTCACACCTGCCAGTATTAGATATTGGTTATGTTAATGACTTTTCAGGCATATGGATCCACCACAGCTTGATCAATTTATTAAAATATTTTTATTTTAATAAATAACTTTTTTTTATTTTTAATAAAAACTGAGCACAGCCTGCTCAGTTACCATGCTACACCATTAGAGAATTGTTTGCAACCCCTCGGGGTGAGTCTGCAAGCAAGAGCAGAGCAAGGGTCCCAGCAACTTTGTCCAAGCAATGTCCCTTCAGTCAGCATCAAGGAGAGGAGCAGCAGGTGAGTCAATATGTCAGGAGGCTGCCCAGAGCACCTTGTGACACCATGGCTCTGTCTCTGACTAGGAGTCTTTACAACCACTTTACACAGCTTCCCTTATCTGTGCATGACAAGCTTTTGCAGGCTTCTGCACAGAATTTAACAGAATTACTTTTCCGAGTGGAACAGATTCTTACTAGGTATCAAATCCCATTATATTAGATGACAGCCAGTCTAAATCGTCTTTCCTGCCTCACTTGGGCATTTGAAAAATTTAATTTCATCTACATTTACCCTTTTTGCACTGAAGATCTTTGGTACAAAACCAGGCTTACTATCTTAAGATTGTCAATGATATCAGAGTGTTATTTTGTTTATCCCTTTAACCAGTCTTCTTGGTTTGGTCTGTGCAGTGGGGGGTTTGGAGCCATTGCAGCATGATGAACGTAATTATTTTAATTGTTTATTCTTAATCAATTAATAATACTATTATTAGTTGCTAAACAACGTTATATTGAGGGCCAATGTGAAAAATAACATTGAATTTGAAGTTTTTCTTAGTGTACTCTGTTTGAGCCAGGAGAATTTAGATTAAATCTTTATAGTTATTATGGTATTGTTCATCTTTTTATTTTTGTTTGTATTCCACTGAATGAAAGAGGTAAAAGGTTGGTATATAGTTATACCTGCAGATGGCTTTTAGCAGATTTGGTAAGCTATGGCTTGATATTTCCAAACTCCTACCACTCTCCTGTTAGGCTTTTTCCCTCTCTTATTTTTAAATCAATTTAACAACCATGAAGAAAAGCAAACTAATTGAAATTATTCACCACAACATTACCTAAATTTAGAGAATGCAATTAAGTATGGCATGCACATCAACACACATAATTCTGTAAAACACTTATCTTGGGTAGAAATATTACCATAACTAATTATAAAAGCATAATCTGGAAGAAATAACTAATAAGAATAAAAGGCACAAACAAATTGTTTTAAAAAATACAAGGAATGCTGCAGAACAGAATTAGAGGTAGGAAAAAGGAGGATTTTAACCTTATTAAAATGTTCAGTGATACTTCTGTTTTATTTTCCAAGGCATAAGCTGATCTGTATTTGATTCAAAATAAAGTCTGCTTATCAGAAACTGTTAGAACTTTACAGAATTCTGCTGCTCCTGCTAGAAAGAAATTATTTGTTGGGATTTCATATCATGTAATATATTCATCTGATGTTCAAATAAAACTTCAAATCTCTGCTACCGTATGTGAAATGTGCTAGTGTTAAGATCCAGAATCTTACCTTGTTTTCACAGGGGGTTTTTCATATAGTTTAGAGCACTCAGCTGCGGAGTAAGAAACACTGATTCTAATGCTATCTTTGCAATTTGTCTGCTGTGTGAGCCTGAGATGGCCACCTCTCCTCTTTGTACTGCTGGTTTCATTGAAAAGCCCAGGAAAATCACCACACATTTCCAATGAAGCAACAGAGAACTGGTTTAGCAAAGTACATCACAATTGACTTGCATAGGCCATGCCTCCAGAGTGGCTTTCCTTCTCCGTATAAGCTTGCCTCTGCTCCCTGCCTCTACACAAATGTTGTCTTATCACTTTAACTTATGATCTCTTTGGAACAAATGAGCATATAATTTTACAAAGCCTGATAAAATGGAAAATCACCAGGATCTAAGAAGAACTCTTGTTGACTACCGCTCACCTGCATTTTATACCAAGTTGCCAACGCATAGTTTTGTTTCAGTGGTTTCATTCTCAGACATTTAAAAATTTGTTGCACTTTACATGGTATTATATTCAGAAAACTTCAGAGGAAAAAGGAGCTCATCCATTTTGAAAACAATAGAAGATGTTGTGTTGTAAATATCAAAATGTTTTACTGTTTTTTTTAAGATTTCCACCCAAGGAAGTATTCTGAAGTCTTTTGTAGAGTCTTGGGTTCTCCACCCCCCAAGAAATACTCTGTATCTTGTTGAGCTGCATCTACTTCTTTGATATTTGTTATTTTTACCCTTGTGAAATATTCCTGCTACACTATTGCTTACAAATGAATTTTAGAAAGAAGTGTATCTTCATGACTGAAAATCTGCCCAGTTTCTCTACAGAAGTCTTTTAAGAGTTGAGGTGTTTTTTTGGTCTTATTTTTCAGAGATTACCATGACTTGTGAGACTGACTTGGTAGATACAGAATAGGGTCACTGGCATCAGATTTTTCTGACATGGTCAACTGCAAAGAAAACTAAAGCTATGAATTGCAAATCTGAAAAGGGAAGAGAAATACAAAGTGGGAGAATGAAAACCAGACCTTTGCATGTCTTATGAAAACAAAAGCAATAAATTCCTTTTTAAAAAATTAGTGACAGTTTTGTGTCCTCCTTCTACATCTTTAAATGCAATAAACCCACCTCACATCTTAGGCTGATGATAAATTTCAGTTGATTAATGAAAAAAATTACAGTGTTGTGATGAATGATGAGTGACATCTATAAGAAATGAATACTCATATTCATATTCAATAGTGAGGCCACAAAAAACACAGATGACTAAATACTAAAAAGAAAGGTACTTTTCTAGTATTATCTGTCAACCTGCTGTGTTAAACAGGATGAATATTGTATGAAAGATGAATGCTGTATGTTCATACAATTAAATACAGTGCCATAAGAGCAATGTAAAGGGAGACATTACGGTTGTGTCTTGATCCTGGTTCTTTCTATGTTTTGAGTGCTCAGTTGTTATGTTCTACAATAGACAGTACTGAAACATTAGAATTATATTTGGTAATGCTAATTTCAGTGTCTTAGGGGGTTGACATTTAGTGTATTTATTATTAGTTTCATAGTTGTCGTTACGTAGAGACATTCTTTTTGTCAATCATGTCTTGACTGTCTTAAATTTTATGTTTGTGTAAAAGAACAATGCAGCTTTTTCTGGTATTTTCCTGATATAAGTAAGGTGAGAATCATCCACTGTGTAAAATTTTACTTTATAAATTTATTTAAAATACTACACTCCTGCAAATTCCTTTGAGACATCAAACATTACCTACAGGAATAGGAGTTAAGGGAGATGTTTGAAGATGTTTAGCTATCAGCTGCACTTGAAAGTTCTCCCTTCCTCTTTTAAGTGAAGTAGTGATTTTCACTGCTACTTTGATCATAACAAGAGGCAGGTATGATATTTTAATCCTGTTGTTTGGATATTTATATCTGTTTAAACTTAGAGCAGTCTTTATAACTGCAGGGTCTTTTTCCTCAGGACTCCTGATAGACTTTCTGATGCTGAGATGCTCGAGTCTGTTCTACTGTGGCAAGAATCCTGAAACCTCACTACAAATTATTTTTACAATGCACAAGTTGCAGCAGTCTAAGGAAAAGTGCATAGTTTCAGCTTGTGAATGCCCCTGAATGTTTCAAGGACATAAATTATCTTCTGGGAAATCTGAGTAATTCATATGAAAGATTAAACTGTGATGGGTGTTCAGTTAGGTGTTACTTATTTAAGAAAAAAATCAGAAGTAATATATTAGCATATCTATGAGACTATCAGAAAACTAAGATATACCTCATAGAAGAAGGAAACACTGTTACATAGTTGGAGACTAGGACTAAAACCTGGTAGTACTGTGAAAGGCCCTGTAACCTCGTTTGAAACAGTGCCCTAATTTGGCACCTCAGTAGTACCTTCCCCATACATTGGAAAACCCCACAGGTAGCTTTCAAGTCACATGGGAACTCTTCGACTCAGTAAAATGGCATTAGTCCTTCCCTGCCTATACGTGATGGGTTTGTCTGTTTTCCATGTGTGTAAAGGTATGCAGAGTTTTTATATTACTAACAAAAACAAAGTAATCAACCATATAAAAAAACATTTTCTAAACTGCATTTTCCACGTTTTGTTCTTGTTAATGTTGTTATTGAAAGCTTCCATTTATTCTCCATTTTCACTTTTGTCTTTTCTTGGTTTTGTGTGACTACCAGCTGTACTTCACCCTCTGGGTCTTCTGGTCATCTTCACCCTAGTGGTTTTTTATGCTTGTTTTGTTTTGTGTTTTGTGGTTTTTTTTTGTGGTTTTTTGTTTGTTTTCTTTTTTCAAGCCAAATCAGCTACACTTCATACCTGTGCAGCAGAAAAATAAAGGAGGACACTATCAAACTGTCATTGACAGCAGAATATCAATGTTTAACCTCACTTGATATGGAATTTCTTGCTAAAGAGGAAACATCATCAGTTTGTTCTAGTGAAGCTTTCAAATGGAAAACTTAGAAGTGAATGCTAATTTTCTAAAATCTGAACATTGCTACAATAGAATTCAAGCTGACTGCATTTCAAGATCCCTGATACTAGCTAAACGTCCGAGCCATGGATCTTTGGAACTGCCTTTATTTTCTTTATCTCACTATAGTTTTCCTTTTGGGGGTCATGGGTGTTTATCCTTTCAATCGGTGTTATTACAAGAAGGATGAGTTCTTTTTCCCGCCAGAAGAACAGTGTGTAATGTAGTATCACCTCTTTAAGATCTCAGTCCACTCCCTTGAGGTTGCTTTGTAGACTCTGTGTGTGCAGTCTCTAGATATAGGTATATAGCTCCACGTGTTTGCTGGGCAAGAGAACAGTAATTCATATAAACAACCTCTGTTTACCCTTAGCTCTTTGTTGCTTACAGCCCTGAAAGAAAAGAAGAGCGATGCTCTAAGCACTATGGTACAGAGGAATAGTCAATCTCCCCTTTTAAATAAACTTACTTCTGCCAATACATAGACTTAGAGAATTAGAGAGACCTTGAGGTCATCTAGTTCACTCCCCTGCTTCAGGGTGACATCTCCTATTCTGAGGAATTATTCCAAGGAGATGCCTCAATTAACTCATTCTTAAAGATCTTCTGGTGACAGAGTGCACATAGACCTGTAGCACCTCTTCTAACTCTTACCGTTTTCCCCTAATTTCTAACCTGAAGATCCCATGTGGCAATTAACATCCTTGGAACTTCTCCCATTCACTTGAAACATAGGGAACAGATTGCCTTTGCAAATTTTTCACTCCGTGTAAAGTAAATATTTAATATAATATTTATTCCTTTTGAGCATTTCAGGCAAAATTTACAGGAAATTCCCACTGCTCACAAAGGCTTTCTTTAATAAGGAAACTTCTTTCATTATTTCTATGATATTTCTTCTAATAAAGTCCTGTGAAACAACCAAACAGGGGAAAGTGTAACTGATTGCTTTCATAACTGTAACTATGATATAAATGTATGTGAGGAGTTCAGTCCCATGTTTACTGAGCATTGTGAGAGAGATTCCTCGGATATGGTGAGCTGAAAATTGCCTTAATTTTTCTTGTGTTGATTTGCTTGCTGCAGGTTACATTAAGGAAGTTAGAAAGCTGTCCATGAATGATGCATTTTGTCTTGACTAAGGAATCAACAGCTAATGGAATATTCATTATATACAACTAAATAAATGGCTTCCTGGAGCCAGTAGTGAGACAACAGTCTCTGTCATGTTATGTTTTCAAAGACTGTGTTTTCTAGAGTCTCTTAATGGTTTCCTTACATTTCCTTATTTACAAATACTGTTAATGTGACCAGATCATGATTACACATAACTACTGGATAAATTAATTTGAAATTTTTTCTTACTGATTTTTTGAAGACAACATAAATAGTATCACTTTAATCAAGTTTTTATGTAGAGAGACCTTATTTTACTGCTATGCTCAGTTTTGCTTTCCCTGTTGAGCATTTAGACAGACTTTCAGAGGACCTGGACATGGACCTATTGGAGCGGGGCCAGAGGAGGGCCACTAAAATGATCAGAGGGGTGGAAAACGTCTCCTATGAAGACAGGTTTAGAGAGCTGGGGTTCAGTCTGGAGAAGAGAAGGCTCTGGAGAGACCTTATTGAAGCCCTCCGGTACATAAAAAGGGGGCTTATAAGAAAGATAGGGACAGACGTTTTAATAAGGGCCTGTAGCAATAGGACAAGGGGTGATGGTTTTAAACTAAAGGAGGGCAGATTCAGGCTAGATATGAGGAAGAAATTTTTCACAATGAGGGTGCTGAAACCCTGGCATAGGTTGCCCAGAGAGGTGGTTGATGCCCCATCCCTGGAAGCATTCAAGGTCAGATGGGACGGGGCTCTGAACAACCTTATCCACTTGCTGATGTCCCTGCTCATTGCAGGGGGGTTGGACTAGATGACCTTTGAAGGTCCCTTCCAACCCAAACTATTCTATGATTCCGTAGAATTCATAGAATCCATAGAATTCCATAGAAATCCATAGAATGGCTCTGTGATTCTAGGTCTTTGTAAAAGATCAGACTGTAAGATACTTACGTGTGTATAGGTGTCTAAATAGGTGAGCTTTTTGGACAAGTTTAAGTAAATTAAATATCTATGTTTATTACAAATTACCGAGCTATGCATTTTCAACAAAGAACAGGAAAGAAGAAAAGACCCAACTAAATTCCATTCTGTTGAGCAGCAGATGTAGCTAGTCATAGAATGAGTTGATGTGCTTTTAAGTTGCTTCAAAGGTGGCAATGAAACAATACAGTGCCCAGCTGGAAGTGGGTAGGTGATGGTACAATCAAAACATAATTACACATTGCATCCATGTTGGGATCACCCTGCACGGCTCGACCTTAAGGAGAAGGAGCTGTGGCACTGAGAAGCTGGTAAACAGCTGGACACCTGCAGGGCTCAGCCTTGAGGAGAAGGAGCTGTGGTAAACAACTAAGACAAAGCAAAGGAGTGCGTGGACACCTTCAGGCAGCGAATCCTGACTGTGGAGAAGTGCGTGGACTGTGTGTGGTAACCAACCAGGACGTATTTTGTGGCGCGTGAAAGAGCCGTAACTGCATAAAAAGCGGACACTTGTGGCAATAAAGATCTTTGGCCTGAATCCCCACCAGAGTCCGTGCCCTGTTACTCCACACATCCAAAACTTAAAACGCACAAAATAATCTTGGATTGACAGATTTGAGCATATAGGCTTAATGTGAAGTTTCTGAGCTCCTAAACGAGATGGTCACATAGCTGCAATTATAAGGGGACTTTTTCCTTTAGGTAACTAAAACTGTCAATCAGAGCATGCTCAAGATGTAGACTGTTCAAGGAAAACTCCAGTTTGACTACGTCTTCTAGGATTTGCCCACTTTTGAGTACCTTGTACAGTATACTCAGTGGGTGATTCTCAGCTCCTTGAAACACCAAGTTTTTAATATTAAAAAAAAATGGATATGCTTATAGAAGCAAAAGCAATTTGAGCATGTTTCAAGGTGCCAGAACCCTCATATGGCAGTTAAACCATATTTCATAGAGCAGGAGTAGATTATTATCGGTTACCCAAGCTCAGCAAAGAAAAACTTCCATTAGAGAGGCAGTAGCCTGTTAAAGTATGCATGCAAGCATGTTAGCTTACCGTATTTCTGCTCTACTCTCTTTGTTTCCTCATGTAATAGCTTTTCGCTTGCCTGATAGCCAGTCTTTTATTATATTTCACTCAAGTGAAATTTTCATTGCCTTCAGTGAATTCACAGGGCAAAGACAGCAGATGTTACATTCAAATGTTAGACTCAAAAAGTAATTGCATGTGAGACTGATTCTCATGTATGCTTTCTGACAAATCCTGTGCAGAGTTTAGGACATTGATTTATATTAATTTTGTAATATAAAAAATATTTTTTCTACTTTTTGGGGGGTATTTTTTCTGTGGTATGCATTTTAAATCTATTTATAATTTATCAAATTTCTGTTGTTCCACACTTAATTTTAAACCATCTCAAGAATTTCAGGCACAAAGTAATATTTTTATTCTTCACTAAATGAGAAAAAAAAACCAAAACACAACAGTCATCATCAGTAATGACACCATTGAAAAATGCTTCTGTGTAAACCTGGCAATAACCTGTTCTTCACCACAGATCTACTTAATTGCTTCAGCATTTATAATAGACACAACAGATGATTAATGCTTGGTGCACTGAGCAGCAATCTTTGGGAATTACTTAAATAACTTTTGTAAAATACCTTAGGCCATAATTATAAGGGTTTATGTAACTTGCAAATGATGCAAATCATGTTTTCTGCAAATATTTAACAAAACAACAGCAGAACAAACTGTGGTTCTGAATAACTAAAATGTTCTTCATTTATTTGGGGCATTCCATAACTTAAGCTAATTATGATTGTTAGCTGTAGATAAACACATTACTAAAATACCCTTTAGTGCCTTCAAAAGAAGCAATATAAAAGTCCTACAGTTATTAACTTGCTGATGAAAAAAAGATTGAGGAAATATGTTTCTTTAAAAACTTGGATGAGAAGAGATGCCCTCAGCACCTGTAAATTGTCATTTCCAAATTTCTATTTTTAACAAGACAATTATTTGTTTATAGCTATAGAAATTATTATGAATCCATATCGACACCTTGCGGATAGCTTGGTCAAATGCAGTGAGCAGTTTTCCATACTTATTTATCTTGGAATATATTAGTCTTATTAGCTGACTCATAATTCAGTAGTGGGCACTGTTTTGTTTGAAGCTCTTGAAGTAGTACCGTATTGTATAAAGAGTTGTACCTAGCAACACAGTTTATAGATGTTACCAAATTGGTGTGCTTGTGTGGCGGATCAATGCGCGGACTTTGTCTTAAACATTCCTTGGTGCAGAGGTCTGCAGAGCAGAGCTACCACGCAGGCATAGTGGTAAATATCACACGGCTAGACGGGTTTCAGAGCACAAAGGCGAGATGCAGGGAGTTGTGAATCGACTCAGGTTCGTCTCACCCTGACAGATCCTTGTCTATGCAGAGATGACTTGGGGGGAGCTGCAAAAACAGCTCAGCTTGGGTTGCCTGAACAATGCATCATGATAAGAACTGAAACCTGAATGGAGCCTTGAATACAGCACTTGATGAGGGCACCTGACAACCAATGACCCCCAAGCTCACGTGGGCAGTAAGGACGTGCTGTTTCCTTGGGCAACCGGAGTGAAAAAGGTGGGACTAAAAAGTATAAAAGGCAGTGCTCACAGTGGATGGAGGGACCCCCACTACCAAGGAACAACAAGAATCAAGAGGACCAACAGGACATCGCTGGATCCACGGGTGGTGATATCTTCTTTGTCTCTCTTTGTCTCTCTCTTTCTCCTCATGTCTTTGCCAAATGGTGAAAGACGTGGTTCACGGGACTTGTTGGTCTAGTTGAATTGTTTAGTTAGAGTAGTTGCCATTGAGTTATTCCATGGAACTTCATGCCTTGCATTTTTGTACTATTAAACTGTTAAATTTGTTGGCCGGTGTCATTTCACCTTAATTCAGTCCAGGGGGATCACGAAGCTGGTTGTTGGTCCCACGGGGAGAGATGTTGTCCTAAACGGCTCCTTTCGGGCTGCGACAACTTGACAAGTGAGAGTCAAAAAATAGATGTGAGTTGACACCTATAAAATACCATAGCTCCTTAACATCAAACTTCTTATTAAGTGTTTGACTTTAGATGAGAAAAACCCTACTGTAGCAATGTACCCTAACCACTGAGCTCCTAAGCTTAAACACAAGGATTTAGACTAAAATCCCTTTACCGTTAAAGATAACAATGTCTACCAAACCATTAAAGAATGCGGTAGATGCCATACCATTTTTTATGAAGGTCCAGTCACAGTCCACTTGACGCACAGTGCGGTACTGATAAGGACAGAAAAATTCCTTACATCTCTTTACTTCACAAGTACACCTGTGTTTGGAGACCTTACTTATACTGGCCTTATTGTACTACTTATTTCATTTAATCTTCTCCATGCATTTCTTTGACATTGCTTTGCTGGGTAGTACAGGAAAAGCAACACAAACCCTGCCCCCCACTCCCCAAACCAAAGCTGTATAAGACAGTGATCATAGAACAGACATGTCCTACCAATTGCAAACATTGTTGTCAAATAATGTATTAATTAGCATAAGATATGGCTGAAAAACCCTCACAAGAAAAGAAGGAGGAGTTGGAGCCCATTGATTCCTATTGACAGCTGATGGCTTGTACATCGTTAGAGGCAATGTGGGCTGCATTAGACATGGCAACCGCATCAGCAACTACCTCTGACACCATGCACAAGGCTTTGTGGAATACTGCAGGAGATCCAGATAATAGTATACTTTCTCCCTCATGAAAGTACAGTCTGTTCAGTGGGAGAACCTGTTAAGTCCTAAACTAATAAAGATTTGAGGAAAGCAGGTCAGGTCAGAGAGTTAATCTAGAGAAAATATAGGAACTGCGGACATACCTGAATATTCTGCATTTCTATGGGTAGTCTACTTCCACTCGCTTCCAGTTCGTACTGCTGGAGTATTGAAGAGGTTTATCTCTATATGAATAGTTTGGAACTGAAAAATATAATTATTTTTTCCCACATTATACAGACTGAATATAGATAAGATAACACTACAGCATTTTTTTTTCATGTCATATTCTGAAATTCCTTCACCAAGAAACTCTTTTGGTATATGGAACTGCAGAATCCATCACAACATGCAGAGATGTGCCGTAGGTATCTAAATGGCTTATAGGTCACTTGCAGAGTATAAAGAATTAGCTGTCAAGAGCTCAGTCAAAAAAAATGTTTTCTGTAAATGAGGACAAGCAAAAGGCAACCACTTCAGTTCAGATAATGACAAGAAACATGAAGCAGCCTGCTGAAGAGCAAAAGGAGCTGAGACAAAGATCCTCACTATGCTTTCTTTTCTTTCCTTTTCCTTTTCCTTTTCCTTTTCCTTTTCCTTTTCCTTTTCCTTTTCCTTTTCCTTTTCCTTTTCCTTTTCCTTTTCCTTTTCCTTTTCCTTTTCCTTTTCCTTTTCCTTTTCCTTTTCCTTTTCCTTTTCCTTTTCCTTTTCCTTTTCCTTTTCCTTTTCCTTTTCCTTTTCCTTTTCCTTTTCCTTTTCCTTTTCCTTTTCCTTTTCCTTTTCCTTTTCCTTTTCCTTTTCCTTTTCCTTTTCCTTTTCCTTTTCCTTTTCCTTTTCCTTTTCCTTTTCCTTTTCCTTTTCCTTTTCCTTTTCCTTTTCCTTTTCCTTTTCCTTTTCCTTTTCCTTTTCCTTTTCCTTTTCCTTTTCCTTTTCCTTTTCCTTTTCCTTTTCCTTTTCCTTTTCCTTTTCCTTTTCCTTTTCCTTTTCCTTTTCCTTTTCCTTTTCCTTTTCCTTTTCCTTTTCCTTTTCCTTTTCCTTTTCCTTTTCCTTTTCCTTTTCCTTTTCCTTTTCCTTTTCCTTTTCCTTTTCCTTTTCCTTTTCCTTTCCCTTTTCCTTTTCCTTTTCCTTTTCCTTTTCCTTTTCCTTTTCCTTTTCCTTTTCCTTTTCCTTTTCCTTTTCCTTTTCCTTTTCCTTTTCCTTTTCCTTTTCCTTTTCCTTTTCCTTTTCCTTTTCCTTTTCCTTTTCCTTTTCCTTTTCCTTTTCCTTTTCCTTTTCCTTTTCCTTTTCCTTTTCCTTTTCCTTTTCCTTTTCCTTTTCCTTTTCCTTTTCCTTTTCCTTTTCCTTTTCCTTTTCCTTTTCCTTTTCCTTTTCCTTTTCCTTTTCCTTTTCCTTTTCCTTTCCCTTTCCCTTTCCCTTTCCCTTTCCCTTTCCCTTTCCCTTTCCCTTTCCCTTTCCCTTCCCTCTCCCTCTCCCTCTCCCTCTCCCTTTCTTTCCCTTTCCCTTCTCTTCCATGTGGTATCCCTCATGGGTCCATATTAGGACCAGTACTGTTTAATATCTTCATCAGTGACACAGGCAGTGGGATGGAATGCACCCTCAGCAAGTTTGCAGATGACATCAAGCCAAGTGGTGCGGTTTGACATGCCTGAGGGGTGGGATGTCATCCAGAGAGACCTGGACAAGCTTGACGAATGGGCCTGTGTGAACCTCATGAGTTTCAACAAGGCCAAGTGCAGGCTCCTGTACCTGAGTCAGAGCAAACACCAGTATCAATGCAGACTAGGGGATGAAGGGATTGAGAGCAGCCCTGCTGAGAAGGACTTGGGAGTTCTGGTAGATGAAAAGCTGGACATGAGCTGGCAATGTGTGCTCATAGCCCAGAAAGTCAACTGAATCCTGGGCTACATCAAAAACAGCATGGTCAGCAGATCAAAGGAGGGGATTCTGCCCCTCTACTCCACTCTGGTGAGACTCCATCTGAAGTACTGTATCCAGCTATGGAGCTCCCAGCACAGGAAAGACTTGGACCTGTTGGAGCAGGTCCAGAGGAGAGCCATAAGTATGATCAGAGGGATGGAACACCTCCCCTATAAAGAAAGAATGAGAGTTGGGGTTGTTCCGTCTGGAGAAAAGAAGGCTCCAGGGAGACCTTATTGCAGCCTCCCAGTACTTAAAGGGAGCTTATAAGAAAGATGGGGACAGACTCTTTGGCAGGGCCTGTTGCAATAGGGCAAGGGGTAATGGTTTTAAACTAAAGGAGGGTAGATTTAGACTAGATAGAAGGAAGACATTTTTCACCATGAGGGTGGTGAAACACTGTCACAGCTTGCCCCGAGAGGTTATAGATGCCCCATCCCTGGAAACTTTCCAGGTCAGGTTGGATGGGGCTCTGAGTTGATGATGTCCCTGCTCCTTGCAGGGGGATTTGACTAGTTGACCTTTGAAGGTCTCTTCCAACCCATACCACTCTATGATTTTATAATTCCATAAACTCTTCCAATGTCCATTATGGGCAGCTGTTACTGCTTTTGTTGGCAGTCTTCTGTTTCAAATAAGACAATAGATAAGGGTAACTTTAGCTATATTATTTAATATAATCCCTAGAATAAAGTAGGGATTTTCATAACCAGAAAAAAACTTCTTAAGTTCATATGAACTTATTCTCCTTCCCTCCCTCCCTTCCTCCCTATGTCCCTATCAAGAAGGCAAGTAATGATCCTTTTCAGCTGCTAAAAAAATAAGTCATATTCTCATAGCTAGTTCATCTCAAATGGTTCCCTTGGCCTTTACCATTGCTTGGTAAGAAGGAAACTCAAGAAGAGTACAAG
Source organism: Phaethon lepturus (assembly GCF_000687285.1). Classification (NCBI taxonomy): domain Eukaryota; kingdom Metazoa; phylum Chordata; class Aves; order Phaethontiformes; family Phaethontidae; genus Phaethon; species Phaethon lepturus. The sequence continues at coordinate 1,693 of NW_010559493.1, read as the reverse complement.
GTTCTTGTTAGGTCAAGCAGAGACAAAATTAGAAAGGCAAAAGCCCAGCTAGAACTCAATTTGTCCACGGTTGTAAAGGATAACAAAAAATGCTTTTACAAATATATTAACAACAAAAATAGAGGCAAGAAGAATCTCCATCCCTTACTGGATATGGGGGGAACATTGTCACCAAGGATGAGGAAAAGGCTGAGGTACTTAATGCCTTCTTTTCCTCAGCCTTTAATAGCCAGGCCAGGTGTCTGCAAGGTATTCCTTGTTTCTGTCCTGGTTTCAGCCAGTATAGAGTTAGTTTTCTTCATAGAAGCTAGTGTGAGGCTATGTTTTTGATTTGGGATAAGAAATTGTTGATAATGTGCTGAAGTTTTGAGTTGTTGCTAAGCAGTCAAGGACAGCCCAGCTTCTCGTGCTGGCCTGCTAGCAAGAAGGCTGGGGGTGTACAGGAAGCTGGGAGGGGACACAGCCAGGACAGCTGACCCAGGCTGACCAAAGATACATTCCATACCATATGACATCATGTTCAGTATATAAAGCTGGGACAAAGAAGAAGGAAGGGGTGGAGGGACGTTTGGAGTGATGGCATCTGTCTTCCCAAGACACCATTACATGTGATGCAGCGTTGCTTCCCTGGAGATGGCTGAACACCTGCATGCCCATGGGGAGTGGTGAATGACTTCCCTGTTTTGCTTTGCTTGCGTGCACAGATTTGCTTTACCTATTCAAATGTCTTTATCTCAAAACATGAATTTCCTCACTTTTATTCTTCCGATTCTCTCCCTCATTCCACCATGGGGGAGTGAGCGAGTGGCTGCATGGTGATTAGTTGGCGACTGGGGCTAAACCATGACAAGCCCCCTGAGCTGGAAGACAGGGATGGAGAGCACAGTAAACTCCCCATAATCCAGCAGGAAACAGTTAAGGACCTGTTAAGCCACCTAGATACCCACAAGTCTATGGGGCCTGATGGGATCCACCCAAGAGTGCTGAGAGAGCTGGCAGAGGAGCTTGCCAAGCCACTCTCCATCATTTATCAGCATTCCTGGTTAACAAGGGAAGTCCCAGACGACTGGTGGCTTGCCAATGTGACGCGAATCTACAAGAAAGGCTGGAAGGAGGATCCCAGGAACTACAGGTCTGTCAGCCTGACCTCCGTACCAGGGAATATGGTGGAGCAGTTCATCCCAAGGGCACTCACTGGGCATGTGAAGGACAACCATGTGAAGGGGATCAGCCCCAGCCAGTATAGGTTCATGAAAGGCAGCTGATCTCCTTCTATGACCGGGTGACCCACCTAGTGGATGAGGGAAAGGCTGTGGATGTTGTCTACCTGGACTTTAGTAAAGCCTTTGACAGTGTCTCCTGGAGAAACTGGCGGCTCATGGATTAGACAGGTGTATTCTTCGCTGGGTAAAGAACTGGCTGGATGACCGAGCTCAGAGAGTCATAGCGAATGGCACTAAATCCAGTTGGCGGAAGATCACAAGCGGTGTTCCCCAGGGCTCAGTTCTGGGGCTGGTCTTGTTCAATATCTGTATTGATGATCTGGATGAGGGGATTGAGTGCTCCCTCAGTAAGCTGGCAGACAACACCAAGTTGGGTGGCAGTGTTGATCTGCTGGAGGGTAGGAGGGCTCTGCAGAGGGATCTGGACAGGCCTGATCGGTGGGCGGAGGTCAACTGTATGAGGTTCAACA
>NW_010559492.1:0-4478 GCF_000687285.1 Phaethon lepturus | reverse complement strand
TCTACCCTGGCTGAAACCAGGACACCATTGATCTCTGAAATTAGATCATATGTAATCAGATATGTAGGACGAGAGCAAGTGGTGTTTAACCCGTCATGGTCCCTCAAACGAGTAGAACTGTCATTGCAGATTAATATCTCTGCAGTTAAACCAATCTGTTCACCATTTGTAAGTAGGTCTTATGCAGGGTGGTTAGTATCGTTACATGAGCAGTCCCTTACCCCTTCAAAATGAGCAAGGAGAGATGTAACTGGTACCTTAGGAACAGGACTAGGAGTCTTAAACAGCAGAAATGCTGAAGTACTTGCAAACAAACTTAGTGCAGCCACACACAATCTAAACAAACTAGAACATCCGTTACAGACCTCCCTATCAGCTTTAGGAACATATCAGTGGCTCTTATTGGAGGTATTACCTCAGTAGGAGAAAGTTGACCAATTAATCCTAGATGCACTTGGTATAGCTCAAAGTAATATTTCTCTAGCTGTTTAGCTGTATCCAAGCTCAACTGTGGGTACAATCTACAATAGCAGCAATTGTAAGAGAAGGGGAAGATGGCACCTTACCCACTGAAATTTGAAAAATAATCTGGGAAAATGCAGCCAAATTTGAAAGAGAATTCCAATCATGGTGGTATCTAGTTAATTTCACTTATAATCCTATCAGTAATAAAGCCACGGCTTTTGTTTTAACCATACAGAATGTATCAATAAAAACCATCTACCTGATCATTGCGTTAGGGTTAAATCACAATGGGACTGTACTCTATATATTGGAGCATAGAGTATAGGCCCAAAGGACTAATAACAAATGGCAGGCTGTTGAAATTGATACACATGTGGTACGGGAACATCAGGGATTTATTTGTGAAAGTAACACCATTAAAGCTCAGGACATTTGCCTTGACACTGAGCAAAATGTTCGTCACTTTGAGATGCATCCAGAAGAGATCCCTGGAACTGTACCTTATATATATTTGGAAGGGATGTGTATGTATAAGAACTCTTTGTAATTTTTTAGTTGTAGATAATACCACTGTTCATGTAAGTAATCGCTCAAATACTTGTGTTTGTAACTTTATTAACATTATAGGATGTGAGTTTAACTATGCAGCTCCTATTACATCTTATCAGCTGTTAGAATTCAATTATACTTTCGTTAAAAATCTATTGCCTACTCCCATTGGGATGTTAGAAAAACTAACATCTTCTAACATTCACACTGTTAGAAAAATTTTTACAACATAAGGATCTACGCCAGTTGCTGGAATGTGCCCGAGATGATGGACAGGGGACTTTAATCACCGTTCACCGTTAAAAATCTATTGCCTACTCCCATTGGGATGTTAGAAAAACTAACATCTTCTAACATTCACACTGTTAGAAAAATTTTTACAACATAAGGATCTACGCCAGTTGCTGGAATGTGCCCGAGATGATGGACAGGGGACTTTAATCACCGTTCACCGTGACGCAGAAGAGAGACATCGTGTTTTGGACCAAATGAAGAAAGATGGAGAACATAGATGGTGGGAAGCCCTCCTCGGATGGTCACCCACAGCAACCGGCATTGTTAATCTCATGCTACGTCCCGTTGTAATCTTATTGTCACTAACATGTTTATGCTTATTGCTTATAATCATATTGTACTTTAAGGTTTGGCTCATAATGAAGCAAATAGCTCTAATGCAATCACCCAGGTTATGTATGCTCACAACAGAGGAAGATAAACTCGTCAGACCTGAAAGCCTCCCTATAAAGGATAGAGAAAAATTCCAACAAACATATGGCAATGGGAAGGAACCAAAGAACAGTTTTGGAAAATTCTGAAGCCTCCCAAGGATGGGGACTTTAGAATGAAAAGATCTAGGTGAGACTTATTTGAAATATTAATTATTTCTCTAAGTCTCAAAGGGGGGATCTGTTGAAAGTATGCAAGGAATGAAGCTGAGGGTATTGTTTAGTCTTTGTGTGTAGTTAACAAGGCACCTTGAGGGAAGGAACAAGGTAACCACAAAGGGAACACAACTACTGAACTTTGAGTAACTATCCTACTTAACATATAATTGGCATAATAGAAACCTGCCCTCGGGTATGGAAAGCCCCCTACTCACAGAATCCCCTTCCTCACTGAGCATATGCAGTAAAAAAGGACACTGTGACTTTAAGTGGAGACGAGACTTGCGAGAACCAGTGGGAACAAGGGTGACTGAGCCAACTTTTTAAAATATTGATAACTGTTGCTCGAAGTGTATAAATACTTTCCATGTGTTAACTGAGGTGTGCTAGCTTTGTGGACCTGCCACCTAGCACCCAACTCTGTGCAGATTTGGAATAAAAGCAAATTATCTCAACCCTGTGTGTTTTTCGGCTCTCTGCATACTGGGTGAAAGAACCTGTATTTGGGACAATACTTGTGTATTACAGAATCTGACAAATCCATGGTCACAATTTTTACACACACGTGGGTTGGGTAACCCTCATAGGTCATGACTGTGACACTGATACAACCCTTCCTCCCACCATGATTTGGTGAACCTAGAGTTCGGTTAGAGACTTAGAGAAAAGTCAGGTCCATAAAGATCCCAAGGGTACTGTTCTTATTCCCAGTGCTCCCACCAACCCACTTTCCATGGTCTTCTGATTCTTGGCACTAGATAAATGCTCCCTGAGTGATTATTTGATATGTGTTGCCGAGTGTTGCCCTTTTGCCATAACTTGCTGCAATGGACCATATTATGGTACAAAAATCCATAGGTGAACCACAGCCATGCTCCTTTCATAGAAAATGGCTCTATTTCACAGAATATAGCTGACACTATCTAGGTGTCTGAGCATGTATGACTCTTCACTTTTTCCCTGAGCTAATCATTTGGTCCTGATGTGTCTTCCCTTAGAAGACACATTCTTCTTCTAGGTGTCCCCTAGAAGCTTTTTCCCTACTGGTATACTCAGTCATTAAGTAGTGTTAGGATAGTCACCTTTCGCTTGAAATCTGTATTGCATATTCATGGTTAATAAGCACCATGTTCTCTTAAGAGAAAAGCAGCAAAATGTTTTATTATAAGCATAACAGTGTCATTCTAAGCTATAAGATTTGGTTGTCATAATTCAGTCTAGTGCCACTTTTAAAGTAACTTTTCAGATAATTGCAGCACTTTGAGAGTTTTATTGCAGAACATGAACACAGTGCATACAATACACTTGTTTTCCTTCCTTCTGTACGCCCTGCATACAGGTATCCTTTGGACAGTCTCTTATTAGACAAATGCAGAGAGTGTGTTTCTGTGCACACTACCATCAGAGGGACATTAGTAAATACAATTCCAGAAATGTGTCTTTAATGTGGTGAGCCTCACTATTTACTGAAGCCTCTGGACAGACCATCTGCAGTGATTACCTACGGCTTAGTTGCATTCACAATCTGTTTTTCTTTAACAGTGAGCTTTGCCAGGAGTGGTAGACTAATGCTGTCCTTCCACAGTGACAGGACAAATAACATATTGGCAAGAGCACCAGTCACTTTAGAAATACATGGAATTTAGAGCAGAGTATATTAGGATATGATGTGGATGTCAGAAAATTCAGCACAGGCTGGCTGACAAGACGACTGCCAATTTTGTGAAACAGTGGCTTAAAGCAAAAATCCCCAACATCATAGTATAATTTTGTATAAGCGTTTAGTTCATTTTGCTATAAAAAACCCTCTTAATGTTACCTAAAATGTTGCTAATGAAGTACAGAAATGCCTCTGAATCTGGCAGAGCATGTGCAGAACAAATCAATGTGCAGAGACCAATTACATAATCTGTGTGCAGTAGGTCTGAGTTACATTAGACTCTCTGTGATAAGTATAGAGTAATTGTGGTGTGATGGATGTACCACTTCGGATCTGTGAAGGTGGCAATTCTGATAAAGCATTCTGCAGTTTTGTTTGCAGACTTCTGAGGTTTAGGCCAAAACAATCATGAAATGAAACACAAACTTCATCCAGTAAGCTTGGTTTTAGTAAATTGCCTGTACTGCATTACTTGATGAGGCTTCACCAAGGGCAAGTCTTGCCTGACCAACCTAGTGGCCTTTTATGATGAAATGACCACATCAGTGGACAGGGAAGAGCTACTGATGTCATCTATCTGGACTTCTGTAAGGCCTTTGACACAGTCCCCCACAACATCTTTCTCTCTAAATTGGAGAGATGTGGGTTTCATGGGTGGACTGCTGGGTGGATAAGGAATTGGTTGGATGGTCACATCCAGAGGGTAGTGATCAATGGCTCAATGTCCAGATGGAGATCAGTGACGAGTGGTGTCCCTCAGGGGTCCGTATTGGGACCAGTACTCTAATATCTTCATCAACGACACAGACAGTGGGATCAAGTGCACCCTCAGCAAATTTGCAGACAACACCAAGCTGAGTGGTGTGGTTGACATGCCTAAGGGACAGGTATACCATCCAGAGGGACCTGGACAAGCTTGA
>NW_010559491.1:12465-13037 GCF_000687285.1 Phaethon lepturus | reverse complement strand
TGGATGGGATCCACCCAAGGGTACTGAAGGAACTGGCGAAAGCTACTTTCCATCTTTTATCAGCAGTGCTGGCTAACTGTGGCGGTCCCAGCTGACTGGAAGCTAGCAAATGTGCCTCCCATCTACAAGAAGGGCTGGAAGGAGGCTCTGGGGAACTACAGGCCTGTCAGCCTGACCTTGGTGCCAGGGAAGGTTACGTAGCAGATCATTTTGAGTGCCATCACATGGCACGTACAGGACAACCGGGCTCTACAGGGTAGGAAGGCTCTGCAGAGGCATCTGGACAGGCTGGACTGATTGACCAAGGCCAACTGCACGAGGTTCAACAAGGGCAAGTGCCGGGTCCTGCTCTTGGGTCACAAGAACACCATGCAACACTACAGGCTTGGGGAAGAGTGGCTGGAGAGATGCCTGGTGGAAAAGGACCTGGTGGTGCTGGCCAGCAGTCAGTTGAATATAAACCAGTAGTGTGCCCAGGTGGCCAAGAAGTCCAACAACATCCTGGCCTGTATCAGAAGTAGTGTGGCCAGCAGGAGTAGGGAAGTGATTGTGGCCCTGTACTCGGCACTGGT
>NW_010559491.1:0-12068 GCF_000687285.1 Phaethon lepturus | reverse complement strand
TGGCCAGCAGGACTAGGGAAGTGATTGTGCCCCTGTACTCAGCACTGGTGAGGCTGCACCTTGAATCCTGTGTTCAGTTTTGGGCCCCTCACTACAAGGAAGACATTGAGATGCTTGAGTGTGTCAAAGAATGGCAACGAAGCTGATGAAGGGTTTAGACCACAAGTCTTATGAGGAACGGCTGAGGGAACCGAGGTGGCTTAGCCTAGAGAAGAGGAGGCTGAGGGAAGACCTTTTCACTCTCTACAACTACCTGAAAAGGGGTTGTAGTGAGGTGGGTGTCAGTCTCTTCTCCCAAGTAACAAGTGATAGGACGAGAGGAAACGGCCTCAAGTTGCACCAGGGGAGGTTTAGATTGGCTGTGAGGAAAAATTTCTTCACTGAAAGGCTTGTCGAGCATTGGAACAGGCAGCCTGGGGAAGTGGTGGAGTCACCTTACCTGGAGGTATTTAAAAGACGTGTAGATGTGGTGCTTAGGGACATGGTTTACTGGTGGACTTGGCAGTGTTAGGTTAACGGCTGGACTTGATGATCTTAAGGGTCTTTTCCAATGTAAACGATTCTATGATTCTATAAACTTTTACACCTAAATAACTGACTAGAATTCAGACATCCATTATGTCTGAAATTTATTGACTGATTGACCTGGGTAAAATAATGGTATTAATAAAAAAATATTTAATAAAGAATCTCTGCCATCAAACAGTATTTTGGATAACAATTGCTGTCCTCTTTTTCAACTTGCTAAAGTCTTAAGAAGGAAATGAAGACTTTTAATCAAATGTTACTGAAAATATCTAGAAAATAGTTGTATATTATGAAAAATCCTATTACTGATTAATATTTATTATTGTTCATATTTGTGATTCAAATTTTTCCTAAGCTCATTTTTATGCTTATTTACAGTGCTAGTTCATTTTCAAGCAGTAATCATATCTTCAGCTTTGAATATCAGTTTCCCCTTGTGACAGTTCTACCAGAAGAGAAGCCCAGTTTGCAAAGTCTAATTACGGTGGAATTCTGATTCCCTTAGCCTTGTTATTGGCAAGAATTTTGGCCATGCTGGAATTATGCTGGTGGCAAAGTTGTATCAAAAATCCACAAAGCCAAAAATTTAAAAGATTTGGGTTTAAGGTTCTGTACGGTAAAATCATGTATTAGACATTACCAGATTATTTTTCATCAAATGCAAAAATACACAGAATTAACATAATGTGAAGTTCTAGCTCTTTGCAATAAGAATGTAAATAAAGTGGCACAAAGCCGTATTTATAATGACTAATGGAAGCTGTTATACTGCAATCAGAGTGATGCAGAGGAACAGGGCAATTCATTAGGAGAAAACCAGTTAACAAACAGCTAAAGCATGCCAGTTTGGACCTTTTCCTTTCATCTTCAAAATATACACTCTGGTTTTGGTTTATTATGCTAAATAATTCTTTCTGAGGAAAGGTAGATAGTAAGTGAGGTTATTGTTGCCTGCTGATTTCTGCTAACTCACAAAAATGAAGGGAGGAGATGTCATTTTTGGCTTTGTTATGGATAGATAAATCTGTTACACTTGTTAAACATACTGTACTTGCAATTTCCGGCCATAGGATGTTGATTCAGTGCAGTGTATAAGCACATACATAAGTCCCTCCTGACTTGAAGCGCTTCTGTTTAAATTCAGTGTTCAGCTAAGGTAGATCAGGTAATGTAAATCAGGCAATCTGGACTTAAATTATATGCTTTTAAACTACAGCTTCTGTAATATTACCAATGTATAGCTAAAAAAATACTGCTGACATTTGTGATTGATTTTTCTTTGTTTTCATATCTTTAAGACAGGATTACAAGAAATAGAAATTATAAAAACTGTATTTATTTCTTTTTCTCTTTTGTACAAGCAAGATATATAGGGAAAAAGACAACTGTCACAGAAGCTAAATGATAAGCTTTATACTTTGGAAGACAAGCTTCATCCGATATTTCATTTTGGAAACAGTGAAACAAAAAAAAAGAATAATACTTCAATAAACTGAGTTTACTGGTATAAAATGTTCTCTTCAGGAGCCCCCTTCCTACTAAAGAAGGAGTTCAGAGAGATATGAGTACTTACAAAGCGACTTGTTTTACTTCTGTTTGAAACAGCATTTTTTACCAAGTAATTTTACATTTTTGTCACTAGCACTGAGTAAATGTCATTAATTTTAAACATTAAAAATACTACATACTGAAATCTTACTATGATTTTAATTGTATTTGCCCATACAACATAATTTCCTTTATGTTTTTATTAAATAACATTTCAGGAAATGTATTTATTAAAATGTGAAACAGATTTACCTTCCAAAGCTGTGCTACCAAAGCTCACATTTTCACAAAAACTAGTAAGGTAACTAGTTGCAGGTTTTGGCTACAAAACGTATCAAAGGCGGCTTGAGTGTTATGAAAACCAGGTCCTTAAGGGACATTTCCACTTACACTTGATTGCAGCAAAATTTACATTAGGTTCCAGTCTGATTGGTTCCATGAGATAATCAATTTGCTAGTAGTGTGTCTTATGTTCTTTTTAGAACAAAAATACAGGGAATATACAGCCAAGTAAAAATGGTACTTTAAAAGAAGGAAGATAATTGAGCTTTTGTGGTGAATTACAGGTGCTAAGATAAGATAGGTGGTAGAATTTTGACCGGTGGCAGTTATTCATGCAGCAGAGGAAAGACGTAGCATCAGAGTTGGGCTGTCACCATCCAAATGTTTTGTCATTCTCTAAAATCTGATCAGTCCTTGCAAAAAGTAATTCCCCTTACTGTAATGCTGCTTGCACAGATGGACCAAATGTAATGTTAGTCTTAAAGGAAATCTTTATGGAACTTTTACTGAGGTTTTTCATCTATTGCGTGGTGTTTCCTATATGGAAACATTACTATATAAGAATGTTGTTCCTCTGTTAAGTGTGGCGAAGTAGATGTGGTGCCATCTGCAGGTGCTTTCCCAAGTTTAGGATCCAGAAGATGCCTTCTTAATTTAGCTTTATTTTAGAATTCCTTAAAGATGTGTACACTTACAATTGTTTACCTATTCTAGTTATTCTTTATCATTTTCTATCCCTAATTAGCAAGCCTTTCCTCAGTGAATGCCCCTGTACAGACTCTGAAGAGGAATGGGAGATGATTGCCAACACCCATCTCCAGTTTTATATTCTGTAGATGATTCTTCACTGGTAACATATCTAGGGGACAGGTAAAATTAAAGTGTTCTTTTCTGTGAAACTGAATCTTCATATCTACTGCCTATTACAGAGTACTTATTTGCAGTGAATAATTATGGCAACAGATGTGAAGCTTTCTTATCTTAGTGCCGTTTGGAGTATAAACTTGTTTCTTAACTATGGTATATTCACATGAATGACTAAAGAAAAATCTCATTAATATTTCAGATTGATTCCAGTATCGATATGCAGCAAAACTATAGTTTGCTTATACAGGAGGAGGAATAAAAGAAGGATCAAATGGCCTGACTGCCGTATTTCCACCTCTTCTTCTCCTAGACAAAGCACAATCTTACACTTATATGAAACTGCTGTTCAAGAAAAGGCCCTTTTCTTGTTGACAGGTTAACTGAAAATTCAAAACTTCATGGCAACTATAGTTCATTTATAATCTTGTTCTATTTCTGTGGTATACAAGTAGGTATATTTATGAAATACTTGTATCAATCTTCTCTCTAATTGTCCATGACTAGTTTTGTTACATATGTTCAAATTCTGCTCCAGATTAGTAAATCCTTTGTGTTATACGCATTATTCAAAATAGGTTATTTTCATTTCCACAAACTGCAAGTCAGACAGGTTTATTTCAGCTTAAGACAGTTTACTAGTAAGGAGTCTCTTTATAGTGCATGGTAAGGTAGAGCTTCTGTAAGGCTGTTTCTACAAAAGCATGTATGGTCTGTCATGTCGCCGGCTAGAGTGGAGATGCTTATGCTTTCACTGAAGCAACATTTTCTATTAAGTCATCCTCACTTATGTACTTAAATAAGAAATCCAGCCTTCCAGAATCATGCTGCAAGTTGTGATGCATTAAATGACGGGCTAATCCTGACACCCCATGTACTATTCTATACTAGTAATAACTCCATCTTCAGTTGTTACCACTTTCATTAAGCCTGCTATCCAAAATGTGTGTCATCTTTAAAGGCATATAATTGCTTATTCTCCATCATCTCTTTCCTCTTAGGTTGTGCAGGATGTTCTTATTACTTAATTTCTGCTTTTCTACCATGAGTCAGCCTTCCCAAAATGTTAGCATGTTATTGTAACTGGGATTTCATGACCACTGTGCTTATTGGAAATCTGTGATCTACTAGATTATTCTTAGCATACCTGTAATTGTAATTTTTGAGTTTTTTCAAATGTTTTTATAAGCAGAACAATTCTAGTTTAGAAATCCGATTTCAATTTTAGTTGTAGGGAGAACCCCCTCCCCTCCCATGATTCTTGAAATATATAAAGGATGCAATATGCACATTAGCTTGGACTGAGTTGCACATCATGAAGCCTTTCAGTCATATTTAGGAGTAACCCATTCATCTGTATTTTGAAGTGCTATGTGGTAAATATGTTATAATGCACCAAAGGGGACACTTACTATATCAACTTTCTCAACTTTGTGATTAAACGAAGGAGATATCACTCTCTCTAGGCTAAGGAAGGCTAAGTTAAATCTTAGTTAGTGTCCCAAATGTTTTGATTACTGATTTTCTGTAATTTTCACAAATTATAAAACTATCTTTTTTAAAAAGTTCTTTTTTGTTCTAATGAAGTTTTAGAGGAATGTTTTAGATGTTTGAAAATTTGAAAGCAACATTGTGTAATGCAGTGTGGCAGAGCAGAACCTCTACCAAAATGATAGACTTGAACATAAAGAACTTGTGGTATTGCTGTGAAGCATGACAGTATTTGAAGTAAGCAGGGCTGCTAAACTAGATGGCTTCTTTGGTTGTGTTTCATAAATAGCTACAAGTTGCGATAAAATGATGCTTAACAGCATTTAAAAGATGCCCACTAATTATCTGAAGAAACATTTTTGTTCTGAAAAGGTTGTATTAGCTAATCCAATACAAGAAAATAATATTGGAGAATGACAGGTGTGCAGCAGACATTCCTTGTTCTTAACCCTGCTCAAGCAAAATAATCACTTTTCTGTAGAATCTCTTTGTGTAATATTTTACTTAATTTGGATGGGGAAGAAATTCCATTTAACTGCAATCAATATAGTAGTTCTAAATAATCAGTGAGAGCTTGTAAGTGATGACCGTTCCCAGTACATTTTAAAGCAACTCCAGAAGTACCTTCTTATGATTCTGTCATCTTCTAAAATAATGCAGTCTTTATATACCAAGCTTTCCTTTATTCTTTATGTTCCAGAATCCATAAGACTTATTCAGTAGCACTTAACTTTAATAGTTCTTCTTCATCTGAGTCAGTAAGAATTACAGAATTTAGCTCTTAAGCCTTTTATTTTTTGAAAATGAAGAAGAGAAAAAGTGAGCATTCAAGAAAAGAAACAAGTCATATGGGGGAAAAAACCACAAGAGAAATAAAATGCTCTGTGAGCTTTATTGTTCATGAAGCCTAGCTACTACACATTTGTGTCCCTTAGTTGATAGACTGTTTAAGTGAATTTTACTTACTAGGCTGCATAGACTAATTATACTGTCCTGCACAAAATGCATGGGCATTTTTTGTGTTACGTTTGATTACTGAATTCAGCTGATGTGATTAAATGTCACCAAGGTGGAATTATGAAGTTTGAATCTTTAACAGGCAATTTTTTGAAAAATTTTATGATCCAACTTAACAACTATATCTCACTTCGAAGCTGGCTTTAAACCAGACGACCTCGAGGGAGGTCTCCTCCAACCTATATTATTCTGTTATGTGAGAGAATTATGCCTTTTTATTATACCTTGTAGAATTAAAACACGTAAGCAAATTTTAAAGTTACTAGACATGCAAATGTGTTAAAGGATTTCTTTCCATCAGAAGCCATGTAAAAGTTCTGTTTATTAATTTATAGTAATATTCTCATATTCATATAGAAAATTAGCAGCTCCTATATTAACATAAAAAGACATGTTGTCTTGCATTCCTCAGGTTCAGGTTTTAATGAGATGCCAGACATTTCAGAGACTCATAGAATAGTTTAAGTTGGAGAAGGCCTTTAAGGTCGAGCCCAACCATAAACCTAGCACTGCCAAGTCTACCACTAAACCATGTCCCTAAGTGCCACATCTATACATCTTCTAAATACCTCCAGGTAAGGTGACTCAACCACTTCCCCAGGCTGCCTGTTCCAATGCTTGACAAACCTTTCGGTGAAGAAATTTTTCCTCATATCCAATCTAAGCCTCCCCTGGCACAACTTGAGGCCATTTCCTCTTACCTTCCGCTTGTTACTTGGGTGAAGAGACTGACACCCACCTCACCATAACCTCCTTTGAGGTAGTTGTAGAGAGCAATAAGCTCTCTCCTGAACCTCTTTTTCTCCAGGCTAAACCACCCCAGTTCCCTCCGCCAATCCTCATAAGACTTGTGGTCTAGACCCTTAACCAGCTTTGTTGCCCTTCTTTGGACATGCTCCAGCATCTCAATGTCTTCCTTGTAGTGAGGGCCCAAAACTGAACACAGGATTCGACGTGCAGCCTCACCAGTGCCGAGTACAAGAGCACAATCACTTCCCTGCTCCTGCTGGCCACACTATTTCTGATACAAGCCAGGATGCTGTTGATCACCCTGGCCACCTGGGCACACTGCCGGCTCATGTTCAGCCGTCTGTCAACCAGCACCCCCAGGTTCTTTTCCACCGGGCAGCTCTCCAGCCACTCCTCCCCAAGCCTGTAGCGTTGCGTGGGGTTGTTGTGACCCAAGTGCAGGACTTGGCACTTGTCCTTGTTAAACCTCATACAGCTGGCATTGGCCCATCGATCCAGCCTGTCCAGATCCCTCTGTAGAGCCTTCCTACCGTCAAGCGGATCAATAATCCCACCCAACTTGTTGCCATGTGCAAACTTACTACTGAGGGGGTGCTCAATCACCTCGTTCAGATCATTGATAAAGTCATTACACAGAACTGGCCCCAATACTGAGCCCTGGGGAACACCACTTTTGACGGGCCACCAACTGGATTTAGCTCCACAACTCTTTTGGCCTGGCCAGCCATTTCTTTATCCAGCAAAGAGTAGGCCTGTCCAAGCTATGAGCAGTTTCTCCAGGAGAATGCTGTGGGAAAAGGTGTCAAAGGCTTTATTAAAGCCTAGCTGGACAACATTCACAGCCTTTCCCTCATCCACTCTCCCTCCTTGTCATAGAAGGAGATTAGGTTGGTCAACCAGGACCCACCTTTCATAAACCCATGCTGACTGGGTCTGATCTCCTGTTTGTCCTGTACATGCTGTGTGATGGTGCTCAAGATGGTGCTCCATGATCTTCCCCACACCGAGCTCAGACTTACAGCCCTGTAGTTCCCTGCATCCTCCTTCCAGCCCTTCTGGTAGACGGGTGTCATATTTGCTAACCTCCACTCAACGGGGACCTCCCCGGTTAGCCAGAACTGCTGATAAATGATTGAAAGTGTCTTGGTGAGCACTTCTGTCAGGACTGTGCCAGGAAATTTTTTAGGGCACGTTTTCTACAGTTCCAAAGTCTTTACTTCTGTTTCATATAAGCAGCAGCCTTGGTATTTCTTTGCATCGTCTTTATTAGGGAAAACTGAAGCTTATGAGTCTGTATTATTTTTTTTCTGAAATGAATTTCCTTTTCAGCGTGGTAAACTGAAATATACATTCTCTGGACTTCTTTATCACTGTGATTTCATTGGTCATGTAACTGAAAGACTATGTTTACATGTCTCCCCAAAATCCCATTGGAAAGTTATTTATTGGCAAATCATGTAATCCTACATTTTGTTTTGTAGTGTTTAAGCAGAATCTGTTTACCTTCTGGCAAGCTGAGCAATTCTGCAAGCTGTACTACTATATTTTACCTGCTGAGGATTCACTTGCATAGCTTCAACAGATCACAAATTTGCTCGCAAAATTTAGCGACTCTGGCCCATGCTTTGGCCTCTAAGAGGTTTTCCCTAAAGTACCTATTTTGATAGTTACAAGTTTTATCTCTAACTTTTTTTTTCCTAGCAATAAGAGGCATCTCAATTAATAAAGATGGAAAAATGCTTTGCATTGATGGAATTAAGCTTACCATAAATTGACTAGCCTACCTTGTCACATTCAAATTGGAAAAATAAAAAAAAAACACTGTCGAAAATTCAATTTAGCATTACAGAGATTACTGCAGTATAACAGCCCTTTATCTGTAGTAGTGTATAAAAGCACTTCTAACAGTGCATCAATTTTCACAGCCATTTAGTAGATTAGAAAGCAATTGTAAACAGAGTAAAACCCACATTAACTCCTGTCAACAGCATGCCTTCTTCTCAGTTATGGATTTGTTTGAAATAACGGTGAAGTCTAAAGTGATTGCATCAACATCACAGATTGTATTATAAATATGAATGAACCCATTGTAATGGACTGCATAGTAATATATGGCAGACATTTGTCCTTCCCGTCAAAGTAACAGCTTTTGTAAAGGAAGAATAGCTGTGACATAAGGGAACATGTCACTCTACAAGAAATTATTCCTTCCGTTGTAAAACACTAACTGCATCAAGCAACAGGTTTGAAAACTGCCTCTAATTTTATATTATAGTAATGGACCATTAATAAGTGTCTGCTATTTCTTTTAACTGAAATCGACTGAAAGCTAGATATAAAAAACAAAGTATTTTTAAATTAGCAGTTATTTAAATGACATTACTGTTGTTTTGTGGAGAAAGCAAGCAAACAGTTATGCATGGTTCTGTTTACTGTGGAAAATTATTTTTTCTTACCACTGCTAAAAAACAATAAATGCAGTGAGAATGAAAAGAATACTTTTTTTATTTCTGAATAGGAAGTGATCAGGTAGTGCAGTGATAATTACCATAAACTGATTTATGGCCAGTGATGAAAATTAATCTTGAAATAATTGAAGATTCTTCATATACAATATAATCCAGAGTGGGGTGTGGTTTGCTTTTTTTTTTTCCCCCACCCCTCTGGAGGGCTATTTTCCACAAGAAGATATCGAATGTCTTTAACTAACACTGGGTGCTAGACATTTCCCAACACCCATTTCTGAAAGGTGTGCTAGTGCATATCTTTTTAATTGCCTCTGTCTATTAGAGTATTCATTATAATCTTAAATAAGGACGTTTTCCCTACTACTCATTTTCTTTTGTTAGAAAACTCTGGCTACCAATGAATTGTCATACAGCTACCACAGTCGCAATGGTATGCATCCTACTATAAAAGTGGTTTTCTGTAGTAAAAAGGATAATAAAGGAGTTTTGAATTATCATACACAGGACATTAAACACTGAAGACCAAATTTTCAAATGAGGACAAATGTAATGTTCCCTATTAATGGGAATAAAACCTGTTACTAAAGTAAAGTGGTTATAAAGATAAAAACATGATTTCCTTCAATTTGTGAAGATGAAATATGAGAATTTTTATCTTCAATCAGCTGTTGCATTTCATTGTTATTTTTTGAAATATGATGGCAGTTATTCAATGAAACATTTTACATGAAGGCTTCAGACTTCACTGAAAAAGACTTTAAATTTTGTCTGGGAAAGCTAATAGTTTTCTCCATATACTGCATATATTTTCTTTGATAACCCATTTACAACTGTAGGTTCTAACCTTCAAACACTTAGATTTTAAAAAAATCACAGTTCCAGAAATAGTGATTTCAGATGAGTGAACATTCTGCTTTACCCTGTAATAGCAATTTTTTATATTTTATTTGCATTTTAATAAATATAGCAAGAAAATGTAATTAATCATGTATTTTTGAGAATAAAATACTTAACTGATGCTATATCTAGATTTATATTATTTCAGCCCAATTAGAAAAAAAAATCTCATGCTTTGGTAATAATAATGGACATTTCATTAGAGAAGCAATATGAAGCATCAGTCAAAAAATATACAACGTCAGGAAACTTTTTCATAGATGTATCATTTCTTCCTTTCTATTTTTTCTTTTTTTTTTTTTTTCAAAATGAAAATTGTGATTGCTTTCTTCAATTGGACCCAGCATCCTACTGTATTGTAACTTCCTATTGTTAAATGCTCCTGTTTAGTGGATTTCATGTCTCCAAGTCAAATAAGTCTGCACAAAATTTTAGTGCTG
The DNA here is from genome assembly GCF_000687285.1 of Phaethon lepturus. Taxonomy (NCBI): domain Eukaryota; kingdom Metazoa; phylum Chordata; class Aves; order Phaethontiformes; family Phaethontidae; genus Phaethon; species Phaethon lepturus. Next base: position 1,783 of record NW_010559491.1, on the reverse strand, counting down.
TTCTGAGCCCTAGATTTATGTAATCAGAAATTTGGATATCTTGCCTTTCCCTATATGCTATTAGGTGCAACTGAAAATGATCTTCCATAACTCTGTCATCCACCATGAGTGTTTAAATTAATTCTTTCCAAGACGCTTTATCACCTAATGCAGATTCATATATAGTCAGTGTTTTATATAAACATATAATTGACCATAGCTCACAGTGATTTTATTACCATTAGCTATTTTACTAATCTGCCTTTTAGAAAAGGTCTTAAAACACCATTTAAAACCAAGTGAAAACACAAATGAAAACAATTGGTTGAAACTAGAACTGGTGAAGGTCCCAGGGTGAGAAGGCAAGCTATCCTCTCATTACAACTGATTTAGAATTAAACCCTCACAAAAAGAATTGCAGTTGAAACTAGTCTGTTGTTACTGAACTAACACGAGAGGTGCAGTCTCTTCCTAATGATGTTCGTGTTGCCCTTAAAGCAGTCAACTCTCTGAATAGCAGAAATGTCTTCCCATAGCAGGTGAGGACTCCCAGTCCAAGATTTACAGTTTTTCTGGCTGGGAAGTCATGTCAGTGCGTCTTCTACAGCCATCATCCACAACACTACCCTCAGTGGTGTATGTCTGTCATACTCCATTTAGCTACTTCAGCTCACTTCTCTATCCGACTTATATACGCTACTTCTGCTTGCAAAAACATTTTTTAAGGAATATCAGTCAGAAATTGCTGTTCAAAGCTGGCGGTTCTCAGGTAGGTTTAGGCATGTGTAAAGCAGGTAAATAAAGTTCACAGTCTGATGCAGGTATATTCTGCTTAATTACATGGGATCTGATTTGCCTGCCCTCACTATCTATTTAAAAGTAATCTAAGCTAAGCTTTCTCTCTAATGGAAAGAAGGCAGTAGATATCTAAAGTATGTGCTTTTAATTGTGCTTTGAAGATTGCCTTTTTTCCCTTGACTAGTCCTTTGACAGTGCAATTTCTTTGCCATTATTGTCCTGCAGTGTCAGGCATAATGATTCTGCACTGGGGCTACCACACTGTGCAGAGATTTTATTTTAGTGAAGTGCAGCGCTAGCGGGTGCAGAGTGTCTATAGACAACATCCCACACTTCATGTTGCACTCAAAAATTACATAGTTTTTGTATAGTACTGTACAAAACCATCTCAGCCACCTACAAATAGTTAATGAACTTGCCTATAAAAAGGTATCTCCTAAATTTGAAATACATTTCAGCCCGATCTTCATGTATCATAGTCATTCCTACATGCATGAAAGAATATGGAGCTGTGAATAATCTGAGGATGGAAATGGCATTTCTCTTTTAATTCTGATGGGCATGAGTCATTTGTATTAGTTTCTTAATGAAAGATGGAAGGTAGTGTAAAAAGCTAATCAAAAGAGTCTTTTCAAAAGATTGAGTCCTAAGTACCTAATGTGTTTATTTCAGACCAAAAATACCTTTGGGTGTTGGGTTTTTTTATTACTATTATTCTTGTTTTTCCAGTGTTGGAACCTTAGTGCTTTTCTTTACTAACTCTTTAGCTTTCTGTTTTATGGAATAATTCAAATTTAACATCATATTTAGTATGTTTACAATCGAGAGGCAAATAATATTTAATATATGCATAATACGTGATTAGAAAAGCCAATGAAAATGTTTTGTTTACTGCTTATTTTGAATGGCAGTTAGACTATATGAATTAAAGTAGTGTTGAATAACCTGTTATAGGTTTTATCACTGCATACTATTTTTATTCTTTTTTTTAAATTTTAAATTAATT
>NW_010559490.1:18628-47158 GCF_000687285.1 Phaethon lepturus | reverse complement strand
TTGTCTTTTATGGCAGTAGCCAGATTAAGTTTAATTGTCAAAAGAAACAATAACAAATAAGGATTCCTAAACTGTTTGTAAAAGGAAGAGACAAAGTTATAAGAGAAATCTAGTTTATATTTCCATAATTTAATCCATGGTTACTAAACAGAAGGAATATATTGCATGATTATTGTTTCTTGTAATTATACTAAAACAGAAATACTCATTAACTCCCCCCAAATCTGGAGTATAGTACATGAAATAACCTGAAGTTCACATCTTGAAATACAGAATTAAAATATTTCAGAGGAATGTTTCAGCCAAGGTTAACGCAAAATAGTGGTGATCTGCAGAAAGTCACAGCTAATTTTTGTGAATGTAGGATTCTGAATAAAGGCAAGAAGAATGTTGATTCGATCAATGAGTAATTATTGGCTCCATAATCAGGTATATTCGTACCTTGCACTGTTTGTTCAGAAAGAATGCAGTTGCTGAGGGAACTAATTTATTTTTGAATGAATTCATAGTCATAATGTAGCCATGTTGCCAACATTATGAATTGTACATATATATATAATATATAGTCAAACTTTATATATATAAAAATGGTTGACGTGTGGTTGATATATTTTTATAATTAAATAATAATGACACTGATTAGCTAAACAAAATATAAAAGCTACATGTAGTCTAAAAACATACATTTTACAATATTCAAATTATGAGCATAAACATATAAGACCAAATATTTTGAAAAACATTGGGGGGAAAAACATGGGAAAAAAACCTGAAAAACACAAAAGAAGTGTGAATTCAGAGGATGTTAGTTTCAAAGTAGTGCAGACCCCTTTTTCCCTGTTGCTGAACTTGTTACACTTTGTGTGGTATAGTGAAATATTCATTTCCTATACTGAGGATTGGATATGACCTTGGAGTCTAATGATTCGAACACTTAGCTAGGATGAGGGAAAGTGGGGTTCCAGTTCCTGCACTAATGAATGTTCATGTTCTATGTTCAACAGTAATTGTACAAAACGCATAAATATTCATTGGCTTTGAGACTCTCTCCCCTTGCAGATGAGCATCCTCATCCTCAGGTGAAAGCCATGCTTGATTTTTTTGTCAGTGTGTGATTTGACCTCATAGTTTCTCTAGAGGCTAAGTTTAAGAGGTCAACGCTTTGGCCACTCTTCAGTTTACTACTCATTTAAATTGGGCTTTGTCAAAAGCGAAAATGCACACAGATTTACATGTACACTTTTCCTTAATACGTCTTTAGCTATTCCACCCCAGAAGGATATTGTACTTCCAATATCCTCTTGATACTACAGTACTTTGGGCATTTAAAGGTACAGTTCAAACTATAATGAGATACAAATAAATAAAAAGAAGGCACATTGGAGAAAATGTATTCCTATGACTGAGATGAAGACCAAATCAGAGTGCTCACAGTCACTAAGTACAACTTGTATTTAATATATTTTCCACAGGAGGCAATTCATTTTGTGAACTGCAAGAAAATTAATCTCCTGGATTAACAACTGGAGGTAAAAGTGAAGTTAAAAATCCTAACTTGTTATGTTTACAAACTTTGTTTTTCCCTAAACATGTACAGAGAAAGCAAGATTCAACTTTGCTTTTACCCTCTTCAGAATACAGGTTCCTGAATACCATGTTAACTTTAGCAGCAGGGTCACTATCATTGCTGTAATGATCAGTAATGGTGTCTTGCTTCTTTTTCTTCTTTTTTTTTTGTAAAAGAGCATCACTCCCCATCCATTACATTTTTTACAAAAACGGTTTGCTGACTCTAGCGAGACATACAAAGAATCTTTGTGCACAATTTATCAGTATCATTCCTAAGAGATGCTGCAAAGCCTGTGAAAAACAGGATATTCTCCCTTCATGTTCGGTTCATTTTACGCTATTTTCTAACCTCCCTTCCTGAGGATCCTATGTTAGAGTTTCTCTGTTCACTTCTATCTACTAGATCTGCTTCTTTTATTTTGTTTAATCTGTCTGTAATCTCTGCTACCAATTGTAAAGTGTTCTGTAGTTATTTGAAAGGAGCAAGTTTGAAAGAGGGAGATGGTTAATTATGACAGGATACTAAATATTGTTCCCATTGAAGTAAATGGCAGTTTTGTCATTTAATGTAATAGAGGCAGGATTACACTAATTATAATTTTATAATCTCCCCATTAGAGCAGCACAACAGCAACTCCATTAAAACATATTGCTTAACATTAGATCCCCTGCTAATAGAATCCATAAAATAGAACTTTAAATGTTCAAAGCATGAGATACGTAACATGATGTTATATCATGCAATAGCTGTGCTTTTTTGGAGCTGTTGTAATCATTCTCATTAGGTAAAATTCATTCTTTTTCCTATTTTAATCTCATAAAATCACACCATATCTCAAACTTTTTCTAAAACATACTGAGTGCAATTCCTAGACTGATTTTTTCCCTTCCTAATGCAGAAGTTTTGGCTTAATAAGGGAAGAAAGAGTTCAGCATTAATTTATCACAGGAAAATTGCAACTGTGAGGATAAACAGACCACTGGAAAGCATACTCTTCTAACCCATTATCATTTATTCTAAATTAAAAAAAAAAATCCTCACAATTTTAATACATGATCACACAAAAATAAATAAATACGTGCATGTATTATCATGGCATTTGAAAAACAACCATCCTTCCAGGTCTAGTCTTTGTATTGCTCACCCACATGGAGGCCTTAATGTCCTTCCAAAGCACAGCTTTCTGGATTTTGTATGCTAGGGGCTACATTTTCACTGAAGTAATTTCACCTAGGTTAACAAAGCTAACTTAACAGAAAATTTTATGACAGATTTTAAAGACCTGTGTGTCCAGATCGGGAAGTAGTTCAGTATTAGAATTTACATTAAAAAAAACAACAATAAAAAAAAAACCCTACTTGAATACTTAATTTAATTATTTCAATTATCAAACTTATGCCATATGTAGAACAGCCCTTTTAGCATTTTTTAAGCCAAAAAGAAACTGTGGAGAAATTATTGATAGAGGGACCAGTCTATCCTCAGTAATATCACTCCTGTGCAAATTTCCTAATATCTGTAGATTTGGAAGGAATCACATCTATTGTCATGTCCAATCACATTAAGATTTCTCCTGTTCAGTCCTTCATATTAATTCATTAATACAGATATTTTTTTACACAGGTTTTTTTACCTCTTAAGAAATGATAGCAAGAGCAACTTTTACATTTTCCCTGCTAACTTGGACTTACCACTTTTATTTTTTTTATTTTAGAATCACAAGTCTTTACAAATGAGGCAGGTAATTTAAAAGTATGATTTGTCATGAGTTTTGTAGATAGCCACTGTTTAACTATTTCTTCTTGCTTCCCTTCAACCGGCTAAACTTCTATTCCTGATTTTTATCTTCAATTTTGCTGTGAATTTGATGAAGAGGCAAGATTCACAAGCAAGAACGTCCATATAAAACGAATCTGCAGGCACTATATGCTCAGAATTACCCTTTGGTTCACAAGTCCAGAAGTTTCTATGAGCTGCTTAAACATACATACAGCCTATATGTATCTTCAAGTAGGCGGTGATGCACCAATGTTGAGACGACTTTTTGGGCCTTATTTCAGTCACAAGGAAAAAAACTAAGCAGAACTGAGTGAAGGTGAAAATTTTAGTGTCATATCAATATTGACATTAATATATCACCTTGAAGGTACCTTAAAACTGTAAAAATTGGTCAGTCTCTTCAAATATTCTTCATTTCTACACTACAGTTTTCTTTAGTATTGTCACAACCCATTGAATGGATACATTCTTCGGCTGCAGAAGTGGCTCAGCTTTGGCAACTGAAGACAAAATTCTAACTAGCAAAGTGATCCTTCTGTATTTGCTCATAGACATGCGTATTACATATATAAAATCATAAATTAAGGCTCACGGGAGCCATATATATTGAGGATATGGTAGTCTAAACTAACACATTTTTAAGAATATCCATAGGTACTTAGATGGAAAATACTTGAACCAAATTTTCAGAGAAATCAGCCTTTTTCAGTACTTGTTTCAAACAGATGACTGATGTCCAGCTGTGTACATTCCTGGTCACACTGGACATGAGGCAGGTGTCTGTAGAGCTCCTCTTAGCTGGGGACCCACTGCACAGCCAAGGGTGGAAACGGAAGACAGCTTGAGAAGATTTTAAAATCTCACGATTGTGAACTACATTTTTTCATTCATAAAGAAGCAATTTCAACTCTAAATTTGCAATTTCTAATTTTTTTAGTTATTTTAATGTAGTGAAAAAAGTGAAAACTACTAACAATGGTTATAATGGAACCATATACTAAATTAGAAAAGAAATAAAATGCATAACTCCATTACTATGCCTGAGATTCACCAAATGTTTCATATGCATTTTTGGAAGATGTTAAACTCATACCCTGCATGTCAGTACTGCAATGTTTAAAACCATATTTTCATATTTATACCTTAGCACAAAGCGATGAGATAAATTTTGCAAAGCATTACCCACACAAGCAAGAAAACCATGGTGTTGAATCGGAGGTGGGTTTTTCCTGTGTGCTTATTTTACAAAATGAGTACAGTTGAAGAATACTGGGTGGTGATGAAACTTTAATGATGAAAAGCGCCCTTGGAAATTGAACAGCCATAATTTCTCCCTGTAAAAGTATGAATCCCACAATAAGTACAGCTGGAAAGCTGCAGCTCTTTAGGAACCCTATAACACTCCAGGAATGTAAAACCAAGGGACACCTTCCTCTGCATTGCTGAGACGTGCAATTCTCAGCACTTAAAAACGAACAAATCTGTTTACTGTTGATGGCACAAAAAGAACTAAAGAGCCTGCAAAAACACGGGCAGAAAGAATGTCATCAGGACCGCTTTTGGGTCAGTGCCTGGAAGAACCAGATTGCTGTGTGGTAAAGGCTACTTTCCTTTCGGAATTAAAAGTTGAGTTCGGTTTTAGTGCAAGGTGAACATTTAGATAATAGGGAAAGTTGGCAAGGCAGCCCTGTGGGATTGCTGTTACTGCAACTCAACCATCCACCTTTTAAATCCCCTCCCTAAAGAAGTTACTTAACAATAATCTCATAAATTCTGCCATACTACAATAGAAGTAAATTGGTGTCTTACTACAGCTCCCTGACAATCAAAGTAAATACCTCTCTGAGACTGGATCTTAGAAAAAAGTCCATGCTCAGGGTCAGGCATATGTAGAAGTCGTCTTTAATGAAGACTTTTTTAATTAAATGTTCTCAAAGTACCAGGGAGGAGTAAGAGAAAGAGTTTGAAAAGCAAATAGCATCATAGCTTGGTCGCATATTTGAGACCAGAAGACAAAGTTCTTGTACTGAGTCATGGAAAAAAGTTCTTGGACTTAGGTCCTTGACATCTCTGGTAATATTCATGTCATGTTGGTCTTAGCTGTTCCAGAAAAGTCCCTCTCTTTTTCTGGCTTATCACAATTTTTTTTTTTTTTTTTTTTTGAAGCTTCATTGATTTTCCTTAGCTTGGAAAGGTGAAATCACAATTATTTTTTTTAGAAGATATAAATAGTCACACAACTCTATCCGTTAGTTTAATGGAATTTCAGGGGGGTTAAACTTAAACAGACAAGTAGAGCTGTGAAAAACATAAAATCCTAATAATCTGTCCTGAAAACATTATCCATGGCAGCTATCAACATGTAACTCCTGTGAGTATCACTTTCCAGATGTTTTCTGCCTGTCCAATTACAATTGACTTTTGCATTGTTATGTAAGATGTATTTTGAACATCTGATGTTATTTACATGTTTAATTCTTTAACATATTAATTGCATTTTTAAAAAAGACTTCTGTAAATAGAAAAGTTCCTTTTAAATACTTCCTGTTATCCATCATCTTTCCCTGCGACTCTCAGTGTGCTTTTGTAGTGGGCTTTAAATCTAAAATGTGTAAGTCTTGAAAGGCAAATTTATGTGCATTCATAATACTAAGCAGTGCATAATTAGATTTTAAAAAACACAACCAATAAAACATGTCTACTTTCTCTGTCGTTGCTGATATTTATAACTGGCACATGGAATTTAATATGGATCATTACTTTCTCGGGATTTTACACATTAGCTACAGTTATGGTATTACCCCAGTACTTCTTGATTGTTCAGATGTGAAATATTTTTGAGTTCTACGTATTAGAAAAATTCCGTTCATCACATTTGTCTTATCTTAATAGAAGAAGACAAAGTCTTATATCACCGTAACAATGTGTTAATTTCTGTGTTGTACTTATCTGTCTTTCAGTATGATTCTAATACTAGCCATGACACATCATTTTTGTGACACATCCCTAGCCTGTAAACATCTGCAAACTATTCATGGATTTTAAGAAGCAGGCCATTTGTATGTATTGTTCTATAACACTTCATGCCGCCATTTATTGAAAAGCAAGCCCTCACTGTGAATAAAAAACTTTATTGAGCCTCAGGAAATCACAACCCCAAATGACAAATCTTTAAAATATTTACAAAATAGATTATATTTCAGTATAGGAAGAGTTCATAACTTCTGTGACTTTTTAAGTAAAGTATTTCTTTTTTATGCCATTTTAGGCTAGAATTTTCCTCTGATTGCAAGACCAACCTAGTGGCTTTCTATGATGGAGTGACCGCATCAATGGACAAGCAAAGAACTACCAATGTTGTCTGTCTGGACTTCTGTAAGGCCTTTAACACTGTCCCCCACAACATTCTTTTCTCCAAATTAGAGATATGGTTTTGATGGGTGGACTGTTGAGTGGATGAGGAAATGATTGGATGGTCACATCCAGAGGGTAGTGGTCAACGGCTCAATTTCCAGATGGAGATCAGTGACAAATGGTGTCCTTCAGTATTGGGATCAGTACTGTTCTTCATCAATGACACAGACAGTGGGATCGGGTACACCCTCAGCAAGTTTGCAGATGACAACAAGCTGAGTGGTGCAGTTGATACGCCTGAGGGATGGGATGCCATCCAGAGGGACCTGGACAAGCTCAAGGACTGGGCCTATGTGAACATCATGAGGTTCAACAAGGCCAAGTGCAGGGTCCTGCGCCTGGGTTGGGGAAACCCCTGGTATCAGTACAGACTGGGGGATGAAGGGATTGAGAGCACCCGTGCCAAGAAGGACTTGGGGGTACTGGTGGATGAAAAGCTGGACACGAGACAGCAATGTCCACTCATAGACCAGAAGGTCAATCATAACCTGGATGAGACCCCACCTGGAGTCCTGTGTCCAGCTCTGGAGCCCTCAGCACAGGAAAGACATGGACCAGTTGGAGCAGGTCCAGAGGAGGGCCACAAAAATGATCAGAGGGCTGGAACACTTCTTCTGTGAGCACAGGCTGAGAGAGTTGGGGTTGTTTAGCCTGGAAAAGAGCAGGCTCCAGGGAGACCTTACTGCAGCCTCCCAGTACTTAAAGGGGGCCTATAAGAAAGATCGGGATGGACTTTTTAGCAGGGCCTGTTGTGAGCGGACAAGGGGTAATGGTTTTAAACTAAAAGAGGGTAGATTTAGACTAGGAAGAAATGTTTCCCAGTGAGGGTGGTGAAACCCTGGCACAGGTTGCCCAGAGAGGTGGTAGATGCCCCATCCCTGGAAACATTCCAGGTTGTGTTGGACAGGGCTCTGAGCAACCTGATGTGGTTGCAGATGTCCCTGCTTATTGTAAGGGGCTTGGATTAGATGGCCTTTGAAGGTCCCTTATAACCCAAACTATTCTATGATTTACTAAGAAGTAAACCTTATTTCAATTAAAAAAATACAAACCCCAAGAAACTAAACTTACACAAAGGGTGCATTATTTGTAAGCACTTGAATTTTAAATAATAAACAATTTAGCTAATCTAAAACAACATGCTATATTTTTCAGATTGCGTCTTTGATAAATATTGTGATTTTCATTGTAATCCTTTAGAGACTTGTACCCATCTCTTAATTCTGTATATATCAAATATATTACCAAAATCATTGTAAATAGTAACAGTGATTACTAAAAGATCTGCATATATCTTTTCAAGACAAAAGAACTCACAGGCATGTAACAGGATTGATGGTCATAAAAATACAGCCCCTCCAAAAACGTGAATGATGTAGCACCTTAGAATTAAATATGTCTTTCAATGTGTTTCTTTAGTACAAAGCCACATTTTCTAATCAATTTTTGGAGATGCAAATAAATGCTTTATATAACTTCTCTGATTAACCAAGAATTTTTCTTTCTCTAAAACTCACTCAGAAGGGAGACTCCATCTTTGCCAGAAGCCCACAAAATTTTTTATGAATTAAGAAATGTGGTGACAAATTTTATTGTTTCTTAGTTATAACTAGATATTTTTTACAATACAAAAAGTTGTGTCAGAACAGGGTGCAGTAATCTTTCTACCTGATACAGTCCTCAAAATAGCATATTAAAATATTTAAAAAAATATATATAATAAAAGCTGTGAAATCCTTCAGGCTTAATGATATATGTGCTACATCTAGGGGTTTTCTTTAACAGGTTTTCTTTTCAGTATGTGTCATTGAATAATGCTTACCATTACTTAAAAACCTAGGCAGTGTGAAAACTGTTGAAAGAAGCCAATACACAAAGCTAACTAAACTGCAATGATTTAAACTATCATTAGAGAAGAAAAATTCTCATCTTAGAAGCATGCTTTATAAATACCATACAATCTTTCCAGATGGCTTCATTCCTTTTAACTAAGAAACGCTGCAGAACTTGTACTCATTTTAGCCAAGTCAGACCTGCCCATAACAAAAATATTTAACTTGCACTGCATACACTACTCCTGTTACTAATAGAAATATAAAAATTGATTTTGTTATTATAAGCTAAGTAGGATTTGGTATGGACAGTACTGGGTGAAATATCAGTCCATCCTCTTGAGCCAGCAAGGGTCCCAGACCAGCTGAAGCCTCTCCAGCACTCCCAGCTCCCACAGGAGCACTGCCGTTGTGGGTCATGGTCTGCAGGTAATACTGTGAGAAAGCTCCAAAATAATCACCCTGACTGATACAGTAGGTACCTTGCTCTTCCTCAGAACCACCATTATTACACATGCTACAGACTGGAAGCCAAAAATTCCTCGTTTTGCTCTCTTGAACTTCAGATGAAGGCTTGAACTATTCTGAGGAATTAAAGATTATATATCACTTTTTTCTTACTCAGTATATGATTGCATGTATCTTTGCTGAGATAGTATTAATACTTATATCATGCCTCCCTAAAAGCCTGTCTGTATACCGCCATCTTCACCTGTCTTTTTGAATTCTATTTTATTTCAAAGGTGGTTTAAAGATCTTTTATATAAGAGGTTAAAAAATTTATCTGAAATCTCCTATAAAATGCTATATTAACACCAATGATGACTCTATTATATTGTTGTGAATAGTGTTCCTTAAAACAAAATAAACCAAAAAAGTGTGAGAGCTGTTAATATTAGATGTTAACTCCACCACGCTGTGCCTGTATAGTAGTGGCAGAAATTAAAAAGCAGATACCCTCCCACAATGATATTCCCCCCAACTTAGTTCAAGATTACATGGTTGATGAAAGTACAGCAAGTTCTAATTTCTAAAGGGAATAATGACTTGTAGTTGCAATAATTTAAGGAATAATGTACCCCAACTGTACTTAATAAGGCTGTAATTCCATCAAAGGCTTCCGGGGACATCATAAACCATGAGAGTGAAACTCAAGTGGTTTCCTCATGTCACCAGAAGGCTGAGATGGAATTACAGCCTTAATTTATATTCATTTTGAAGGAGCCTTATTTAATATTGCACATTGATCGCAATTAATGCCTTTGGAACTGCCAAAAACTATTAGCTGCGTTCATGGCCTTTTGAAGCTACCAAAAGTCATTTGTGTCACTGACTAGCGATTCTCAGAAATTTTTTTTTTAAGAGCTATAGCTTGGCCAGCACAAACTTGTATAACTGTGTTAACATCAATTTGGTGGCCATATATTTTTATTGCTTTTCTCTTCATATTGAGTGAAAATGGGAAATCGTTCTTCTATCTAGAGTGAATAGCTCTTTATTTATAGAAGTTCATTGCAAATTAAGGGGAAAATTAATTGGAAACATTTGGTTAACTTAATCACTGAACATCACTGAATGAATATGGTTTTATTAAAGGGATTTTTCAGTTAAATGCCAATAATTTGTCCACATCATATGTGAGTTAACTGTACAGGGAAAAGCTTTATTAACAGAAGGGAATTATTTTTGGTGAAAAACTGCAGGTAATCTGTTTTAAAAAGGAGGATTATATAGAATAGTCCAGAGAGCCTACAGACAAAAGAATTTTGGCATGGGGAAAAAAGGGGGAAACCTACTTAAATGAGTTGTGGATCAAAGTCACTAAAGGTAAAATAATGTTCAAGTAATATTCTGATTACTCAAAGAGTTCTTTCTTCCTCTCCTACACTATAGAGTAGGATTCAGTTATGCATATAAGAACATGAGAAATTCCTTGCTTGGTCAGACCAGCGGTCCACCTAACCCAACACTTGCTCCCTAACAAAGGAGAGAGCAAATGAGCGTTAGGGAGTGTTAGGGAGCCTGACCAATTTCTGTGGCAGTTAGAGGGTACATTCCTCCATATTTCCTATAGTACCCATTTATGTGCATATTATCCTTTAATTTTCTAATCACTTTTTGGACTTGATGATACTGTCTGCCTCCACAGCCTCCTAGGACAGAAAGTCTCAGTGTCATTGCTTAAAGGACTGCTATTGAAAAATGTGTTTTAGTGTCATATCCTGGTGGTTTCTGAGTATCTCTGCTTGCGTAAGCCTAGGGATTTAGCATCATTGGGATGCTTTACAGTATGCCATCTAGCCTTAAGCTCCCTCTCCTGAAGGGTCCCCATAGGTCCTGTGTGGATATTTGCCAGCCTCTTGCAGGTTTCTTACATATCAAAGGGGATCTAATACAGTCGGAGATGCCTGTGTTTAGATAATGGCATTGAGCCAAAATGTTTACATGTGTCAGAGAACCTGCCATAAAATGTATTTCCTTGGAGATGACATTGTGTCAATTTCTGAAATTCCTAGTGCTGAGTAGCTGATTTGATTTATACTTCTAAACAGAAAATACATTGTCAGTGTAATCTCAGCTCCTCTTTAAGACAATGTATTCCAAGTAGAGGATTTATATCTGTAATTTGTTAAGATCAGGTACAGCTAGAATTAAATCACATACAGCTCCTATTGAAAGTCTTCTGGCCAATTTCTAAGTAGATGGTACTGCAAATTGGTCTTTAAAGCCAAAAACATGAAAACATAATACTCAGATATATGTCACTTTTGAGCAAGACAAATATATATTTACATCTAAAACTGAAAAGCAGCATAAAAATGTTAACAAAAAAAGAAATGCAATGTTGTCTGCTTCAAGCATAGCAATCCCATTTGTCTTTGGAAGGAGATGTTCTCAAGCCCACAACCCAATTTAAAAGGCTACCTTTGAAGAACAACTGTATAACTGTAATATCCTTGCATGGACCAGCAAAAGTTAAACTAGGTAGCAGGGTTTCACATGATCTACACATGAAGATAATATCCTCTGGCATGTGATGTTTTTAATGCTGAGGATTTACAAGCCTTCTAAGGGTGCTGGAACAAATGAAAGGAAGAAAAATCCAATCAGGGTACTTAAAACAAAAAAACCTCTGGCTGAGAAAGTCCCAGAGTCAACAATTTTGGGAGGCTGAAAAAAAATTCTCAGATTTAATATTACAGAGGTGTCTTGTTTTCACAGTCTTCCCTAGGCATTTGGTCTTGGACAAAGTCATATTTGTCCAAGACAAAGTTTCCGTTCAACTGAAACAATCCAGTAGAGCTGCTGTTAGCCTCCCCCTCCCTGCAACAAATGCTAAATCCTGGCTTTGCTTCCTGAGATGGATTGCAAGGTTTTCAGTTTCCGCATGTAACATTTGCAACTAATGCCAAATTGCTCATATGTTTCACCCTTCTGTGGAGTCTAGTACAACTCTTAACATTCCTGGTACTCCTTTACTACTATTCCATAAGTAATCATCTCTGCCTGGCTTCTCTGAAAAATTCATCACACTCATGAAAAATTCGAATTAATCAAAAACACCCCATGTCAAAAATAAAGCCTCCCTCTGAATTTTTTTCTTCTTATTAACAGTCAATGCTTTGAGAGAAACACTGTTTGAACTTGCCCAGGTTGCCTGCCTTGTTTAGGAGTTTCAACTGGAGGAGCTTTTAATTGCTCCAATCCACTACTCAGGATACTTTAAAAAATAATCTCTTTATACTCTTCACACTATGTGGTCTTAAGCTGTACTCTAAGAAAAGGTGTCCTCAGAATTTATATCTACTTCATTCTGTACTTCAGTTCCTATTGTTATTGAATAAGAAAAATGCATTTTTATAGCTGTTTCTAGATGTTCTTTCTCCAAAAGGAAGACATGAAACATAGAATGCTGGTTACACAGGTACAATCACAAGCAATCAATAAAAAATGGATCTACCCAAAAGAAGTGTTCTGGTATACAGGTAGTTTGCATGTGCAATGCTTTGGTGATCAATGGGTGACAAATAGCTATGCATTGTGAAACTCTGAAATGTATATGAAATTTGAAAAGATTTGTATCCAACTGGATATAAGGAGATTTTTTTTTTTCCCCACGAGGACAATAAAGCATTGGAGCATATTGCCCTGAGACATTGTGCAGGCACATTCTCTGGAGGTTTTCAGGATCTGACTGGATCAAGATCTGAGCAACCTAGACTGACCTTGAAGCTGATCTGGCATAAGCATGAAGTTAGACAAGAGACTTCCTGAGGTCTCTTTATCCTACCATAACATGTTTGTATGTCTTAGGTTTCTGTAAATAAATAAATTTAAGAAAGAGAAAATGCAACATGCAATTTTGAAAGTCTATTGCCCAATGCATCTCCGGATGCAACTTTTTTCCTTTGTTGAGAACAAAACAGCGAGTGGCTTTGGTAAATCATTGCAGCATTGAACTCCATTTACCTAGACATTGCCTTTGCCAATATATGTTTTCTATTAGCTTCTCTGCTGTACACCAAAATTGGAAATAAAGAAGTTTGTTAAGAAGAAATTGCAATTTTTGTTCCTGGAATTGCAAAATGTTTTACATGTTTGAATCTTTATTCCTAATAAAAATATGTAATAAAAAAGAAAGATAGGGAACAATTGGTAAATCGGAATAGTACATTTGTTAATATTAAAGAGCTGTTAACTATGAATAATTATTACATTGGTCTAAAAAAGGTGCCAGCTCAAAAGAAACATAAAAATAATAGGGTGGTTTTGCGCATGTTTATTGATGAATCTCTTAACTTATTTTCTAATTTTGGGTGTTGCAATTTTATTCTGCAAATCTTGATATATTTTGAATGATTCTTCTCAAAATAGAAGCAACTCAAATATACAGTTTCGAAAATTTTTAGCTACAATGCCTTTCAAATACTTGCATGCATCCTACAAGAACATTGACCAGGTTAAATACATATTTCTGGTTCATCTATGATAACTTCATATTTTTAGATATCATTTATTGTGGATTGACAGCCAATATCCTCAGGAAAGTATAAGTAAAAGTTTTTTCCCCGCTTTACTTTAACGCGAATGTTCTGATATTGCCCACTAGGATCAAGAAACAATAAGAACAAAACAATATTTTCAAGTGGGAGCACTTTGGATTATCTTTTTCTGTAGGATGGAGGCACTTTTTTCCCATTTTTTTCTACCATAGGAAAAAAAGTGTATGAACTGAAAGGGGAGTACTTTCTTCATTTTTTGAAGAAGGATTTTTTTATTTCCAACATGGACAACTTGTAGGAAAAGTAGAAAATTGTCTCACAAGTTTGTTTCGTACAGAAGGACTCACCTTATAAGAAGAAGAATGTTTCCAGGTAAACAGGGGCCTTTTCTCCGTGTAGAACTAGCTGAGATTTATAGGTCAAAACAAAGGTATTTTAAATCAGTGGTGATTCTTATACCCTCCACAGAAATCCAGTTATGAAATGTATTCTATGGGGATACGTGAGCTGGGGAAAGAGGTCATTTGTGTGTGTGTGTTTATATAAATATATAAATGTCTATACATGTAAATATGTATGTATAGTTACATAAATATAGCTACAGACAAGAAGCGAGGAGAGCATTGCTAAGTCTTCTCCAAGTTCATTTTGTAGCCTGAAGCCTTGCCAATAACCTTACTTACAACAAAGTAGGATGCAATGGCATTCTGTGTGATGAAAAAAATCATTAAATTCTTACAGGTTTTATGGAGATACACATTAAATCTTTGGTGCAGAGGATTCACAAGAAAAGCCAAAAATGGTGTGGCAGGACGTCTTTGTTATAACCTTTTTAATAAACGTTCTCAGGATTTCTAGTTAATTGATCTCTGGAGAATACACAGTAAATTATTTTATACTTCCCATATATTTCAACTTAATCTAATTGAGAGAAAATACTTTTCCTCTCTCACAGTCTGTTGTCTCAAAGGGGAACCACCACAGAAAATGCATCTTTAAATCTCCCCAACAGTTCGCTGTTCTCGGGGCGTCATCAGAACCTGTTCATATGCATATAGATTTGTCTCAATTAATTAATTAATTCAATCTGCAACAGATACTGCTGGCATCTCCTGTACTTTGTGCAGCTCACTAACTGAACAGAACTTCCTGTATCTCCTATTAAAGGATATGCATCTCATACAGGTGATTAGTCCATTTTTAAAAACATTAATAGGACAACTATAAGCCAAATTGACGGAACAAAATTGTCATTAACATTCACAAAGATGGAGTTGCTTGAAAGGCTTAAGGAGATGTACTCGTTCATTTAGAAATATATGAAACTACAATTCGGTAAACTCTTCCTGCAACATATTTGTAGAGCTGACATTTTTTATCAGAGTTAGGGATTTGAGATGGCAATTATTCAAAAGGAGTCTGAAGGCCTCAGATACATATTCCCTAGCAAAATCCACAAATTATTGAGAAACTGATATCCCTTGAAATTTTTTTTAAACCCAGTCTTGGAACAGCTCTGTATTTTTCCTCAAGTGCTTTCTAGAATACTCAGGAACTTCTTTTCCCTGGAGTTGAAGCGTAATGAGGCCTGAGGTGTCCCAGGAGGACACAAAGTACAAATGTTTTGGATGTAGCTCTCTCTGCTGTCCAGTTCCATTTTCTTTTTTTTTTTTTTTTTTGTTTTTTAATTGTAAGGTAAAGAGTCATGCGTGCCTTGTTTTACCCAAATGCAGGGGTGCTTTTGGTCTGAATAATTTTTACACCAGAGTCTCTGCTCTTGATAAATTGTTGCCTTTTATCGTATAATTTCTGTAAGATTTAAATACTCTTATTGGCTGCAGATTTCCAGATATTATTAATTTCATTTCTTTAGGCTGTTGACCTTTTTAAGTTTACAAAATTCAGAAATATTTTAAAAGGTGGGGTTGGATGTTGAATGAATTACAATTTATTTTAGATTTTTTTTTATGAAACTATTTTCTAAAATTTAAAGATATATATTTTTATCTTTCCAGGAATTAATATCCTGATAATATTTTAGTGTTTGGAAGGTATCACAGATTCAGGAAAAAAATATTTCCAGCCTCTAAAATTGTTTAGTATAAGTTAGTGCCTTACGACATAATAGGTATATGTTTGAACTCTTTGGATTGCCTTTTTTTTTTTTCCTTGCCTTACCTTTTTCCTCTCATTATTCCTTAGTACTTTCCACTCAGAATATAACCCTCATATAATTTTACTATAGATTTGAAATCAATGTCTGGACAGATCTATCTGTAAAGAAAACAAATTTGTACAACTTCCATATTAAGCTTTATAAAGCTTTCTATTGACAGTGTCATTAGGTGTTAGGAAATGAACTTTACGTAAGGTTTTCTTCTGTGACACTCCTTGAACAAAATCTCACTAAAAATTTATTTCTTTACTTGCTCCATAGAAGCAACATTTCTGATAATTGGAGTCTGATACAGGACATGCATTGAGGCCATTTCTTTGTTGTACTTACACAGCCTTAGCTTTTAGGATACCAAAAAAGCTGATATGTATGTGACACATATGAAAGAAAGGGAAAAACAAAATATGTGTTTTCCTCTACTCCATCCAGCCGCCCATTAATTACATATCATTACAGTTTATTTGTTGATGATTTTTTTTTCAGTTGAGTGATTTCTAGCTTCTAGCTTTCCCCTACTCTGTGGGGAACTTTGTAGTATGAAAGCAGAACTGTGTAGAAATGTGGACCCGTGCTAGCCAGGAAAGTCAAAGGCAAAGGTAAGTGATAGATGATCCCTCTGCCAATGTCCAAACTGAGATGAAATGCAGTGCTTCCCATTCACAGAAAAACAAAAAAAAAAAAAATTAAAAATATTGATGATTTTTTACAAACCTTCCCAGCCCCTACAGTTTTCAGTAAAACTGATGTCCTTGTCAGATTCATTGCTAAGAGCGCTGGATATTTGCTCAGCTGTAGAAATCTGGAGTAAAAGATTGTAGGTTCAATGAAATGGCATTTTCCAAGTAAACTGTGTTTTGCTGGAAGTTCCCCAAGCTCTACCAAACACTATGATTATACATCCTATGCAGACTAGAGATGTGCATCATTTTTGCATGACAGATTTTTGAATGCATAAGACTTGGGGGACCAAAGCTTTCCAAGGTGAACAATACAAAATGCCCAGTGCTTTTTCTTCCTCCCACAGGCTTTCCTGCAGACACAGATAATAGGGACATTAGTTATTAAATAGTCACCACGTCTTTCTCTATTTCTCTACCCTTTTCAAACAGGTTAATTAAAACACATTTATATGTCAGTTAAATAGAAGGTAACTTGAGTCACAGGAAACTTCAGCACCCATTTTTTAATAAATCCTCCTGATTTTATAAATGTCCTTCAATCACTTTCAATAGCTGTCTCTTGGAAGATGCAAATATCTGCATCTTCATTTTTTTTCCAAAAAAAAGCAAGATTTTTTTTTTCTTATATGGGACTTCATTATCAAAATTTCTGTATTATGGTTGTAAATAAGCTCAAAAAAAGAAGTTATTTTATACAGTTATCATTCATAAAGAATGAAAAGGTAAAATAAAATTTCTTCCTGAGATTAAGAACAGGATAACCGCTTATCATGTAGTCCATGGACTGACATGTACAAAGGTACCAGTATTGGGCACCTCAATCTACTTTTAGCTAAAGTGAGATGCTGGCAAACAAAGAAAACATTTTATGCTCAGCCTCTCTCTTTTGGGACAACTGTTCACACAACTGCAAATGCATCTTCTATATAGGTTCTATTGAGGACAGAAAACCCCAGGTACTGCTGGTATGCAAAAACCTTATTAGCCACAAGTACATAAAACTGTCGTATCTGTTTGTGCTGCTCAAGACTCAAAACAAAAAGGTTAGGGCTCACCTATATGATCAAGTTAAATTGCTGTCTCCTTTGTCTACGCTCTTAACCAATACCGAAGCAAGACAATATAGTGTGACTCAAACTTCTGTCACAGTTTCATGTCTGTAGAGAATGTTTTAATGTGAAGATGCACGTAACTATTTCGAAGCGTCAGGAGCAAGGAGTACACTCTTACATACAGATGAATATTTAATTCTACAGATCTGGTTTTATATATTTTCTAAGATTTTTTTCCCTTTAATCTGGTAAGCTCCATGAAATTGATAAACCATAAATATGGTGTTACTGTGAAACTAATACCCAGAATTGGTTTATTCTATTGTATCCCAAAAGACTGTCACAGAATACTCTAGCATAAAACAACTTGGATCGTATATTACCATTGATTTTTAGTCATAGTTCTTCATTGATTTCAATGGGGAGTTCTTATTAGGAATCTCTGGCATGAAATGGCCACCTGTATTAGATTTTTTAGAAAAAAAAACCACAGCTGGTAAAAATGATCAAAATAAGCATCAAGAATTTCGCTCCATATTGGGAGCAACCGCAATAATAAAGTTATCTATCCTGCACCGCAGAATAATTTCAGCACGAAAAAACAACTTTTTTTTTTTTTTAATAAACATAACTCCTCGGGAGCTAAAAGTAGACAGATTAAACCATATGAATTAGGATTACTTTCTGCAGTACCAAAAAATAAAATCTTCAGAGCCTGGTGTTTCTCACTGTAGGAGCCATCTTGTGGAGAGAAATTATTTTCCCTATGTTAGCTTAAAAAGCAAATTCGCTCTCCCTGAATTGAAAATCTACTCATGGGATTTAAAAAGCACACAGCCCTAAGTATATCTCCCTTTCACAACTTTAAGAGAAAAAGTATAGACAAATGAGTCAGGAAAATGTTTTGGGCTTTTTTTTATACCCATTATTGGATGCTCATTTCCCAAAGATTTGTGGGTATGATTCTAAATCTATTGGAGGGAGAATTTTAAATTCTGAGGTAAAGAAACACTCCTTTTTTAGGAAAAAACATGATGTGCAGTCTTTAGAACTTGGATATGAATATCCCTTATGTCGTAGTACAAAAAAACTCGTGCAATATAATTTATCACTTTTGTCACTGCCTTATTTTCTGAGCAGTTTATAATACTTAAAGGACGTATTTACTCACATGCAGCAATTAATTATCTGTCCCCATTTGCTAGATAACAAGGAGGATTAAAGTCAAGTATACCAGAAATTTGTGAAAGAGGATGGAGTCAAACTTGGGAAGTTTTCCCACTCCTCATGCCGTGAGTTTAAACACTGAGCTGTGCGTTTTCCCATTAGCAATTACAGTGTTTACATGATTCCTCATTCTGTTATCCCCTACTCTAACTGAGCAATTTAGTTGTTAGTAATACTGCTAGTATTACTACATCCTGCTGGTAGTTCTGGCTGTGGGTCTTTATAGCTACTTTTCTCTCTGGGCAGGGCTTGGAGATGTTTCCTTTCTTAGTCAGTCCAGCATCATCGGCAGGGAAATCATGTCAGTTCTGCCTGCCTTTGCTCTAGCGTACATTTGATCTGAGCATCTTTTCTCTTGATCCTTCACTTTTGCTACTAAGTGCTTTGCTTTTGCAGTAAGCTTGTTCTAGCCCCAGTTTCCACGAGTCATGTTGAGATCTGAGGTTGTTATTCAGTCTCCATACGCTGGAATCCACTCCTGCAAAAGAGGGCATTGTCTCACTTCTGTGCTGCAGAGTTCATTTCTTTAACGATCTGATCATTTCTCGCTTTCATTTCTACGTTTGCAAACTGAACTGGAGCCTCACTGCTGGCTGGCTGAGGGGAAAAAGATGGGCCTGCTGCTTCTCAATGGAATTGAGTGAGCATGGCAACTCTTTTAAGAAAACAGGTATCTCTTCCTGAAAGATTATTCTTTAGTCCTTGCTTTTATCCTGAGCGCATTTATCCCGAGCACATTTATCCCAGCTTTCCTGCCTTTCATAGACAACCTTTTCATGGGAATTGTTGCAAAAGAATGATGAGGCATTGCTCTTTTAGCTAATCAGCTGTCTTTGACACTGTCTTTCTAGAACACTCAAAAACTTGATTTTAAAGTCCCTTTATCCCTCCCCCCCCAGATTTTCTTCAATATTGTTATAGAATTAAAAAATTTAAAATACAAGAACATCAACAATCTTAAAATCCATCTGACTTCCTGTGGTCAGGGTCCTATGGGACAACAGTATACGGCACAGGGGAGTATGCCAGACTACCTCATTCTTGAAGATTAGCAGCAAAACTAGAATCACTGGGAAGTTTTAGAAGGCTATAAAGAAATAAGAAAGATGACTTCAGTAATGTTCCAAGTAATGAAGTTTGGGATTTTTCAAAGCTTTTTGGCAAGTGTTTTGTGCTTGGTTTAACTGCTACTTTCCTTTTTATATTATACCATCAAAGCAAGTCAGTTCCACAATACCTTCTTTACTCCTTTGGTCTGTCTCTGACTTTGATATTCTCATTGTAGGGTCAGGTCTAAGAACTCAGAGCTTTCCCAAAAGACAAAGTTTTAACACTTAATCTAGGTTTGCTGACCCATAAAATTCTAGAAAAGCAAGTAATATGTACAAAGAGGGCATTTAGATCACAGAAAAAATACAGAACCCAAGACAGAAATACAATCAGAGGCATTACTAAAGAATAAGGAGAAAAGAATTGTTGGAAAAAAGGATGCCCAAAACAGTTAGGTCTGCAGATAAATCAGGGAGTGGAGTTAGGAAAGGGATGTCTTTGAAAAGATTTCTTCCCTGCACACCCTGCGTTTTTCTTAAATGCAGCAAAATGGAATGTATTAATAAAATACACGACTCCCTCATAAACGTATCTGTGACCAAGCAGGAAAACCTTTCAATAAGTTTTATGTTCTTGAGATGTAGATATAGTATTAAAAATCTCTTCCTAAACCCCATAATTTCTGCTTCAGTGATAAAAGTGACACCGACGTCTTCCGTTTTGCTGTTAACATATTCAGGTACTTTCAGGCAGCTTTCTGCCCATTTGACTGCTTTCAAGTTACCTTTGATTTTGTCTAAATAGGCAGCAAAAGTCAGGCATTTCTTACAGATTTAGTTACAGAATATGTAATGCTTCATCATCTTAAGCAGGCTACTCAGTCTAGTTAAAGAATGTTGTTGATTTTTCAGTGTTTGTGCAGCTACAGTAGATCTGACCTAAAACTCATTTAAATGAAAGACATCTATTGAATCCAGGGGCTTTGGGGCATAAACCAGTCAGTCTTTCACTGACTCACTGAAATGCTGTAGTCAGAAAAATGATTCTTGTTTCCTTCCAATGCCTTGGACTTGAATGTGGTTATTCAAGGAGTTAGTAATCGCAGGACCAGTATTTTATAAGCTATGAATGTTATAAGAATGCAGATATATCAACTCAGTGCTGTTCTTTCTGAACAGAATTATTTTTATAACAGTGCAATTCAGCTTCAAAACAGAACTGAAGAAAAAAAATCAAAAAAGACAACATAAATTCTGTGTCAAAATTGCAGTTCAAAACTGGAACCTACATGTATAAGCATTCACAATCATTGATATTAGGAAAACAAGACAGGTAGATAAGGTGTTAGTTTGCAACCGCAGATAACAAAAAAGTTAAAAAGATTTAAACAGAGAAGAAATCTATGGCTCCGATTTTTAATTACGTTGATGTCATTGACATTATCATTAGGCTTCACTAGAATCACTACCTAGATTTGTATAAAGTGGCAGCAGGTTTAGAAATGTGGTTGTAGATTATTTTGAATAAGGTATAAAAATAAGGATATGTAGGGGGGAAAACCACAAAACATCAGGATGAAAATCTCAACTGTATAAAAAGCTCTCATTAATCTCAAGAAAGACCAACTGGATAATTTATCTAGTTATCAGTGTATGAGGACGAGTACCAGTGAAAAGACACAGACATCTACTTGCTGATTGCTGATTTGTCAATTTCTCTCCCTCCAGTTAACTAGAAAATAGAAGAGAAAAAGACATTAACGCATTTTTTCTAGTTATTTTTTCCTTAATATTCTTTTATGTATTCATTATCTAAATTTAGTAAGTCATGCAAGCTCTACTATAAAAAGAAATATTTCCTGCATTTAATTAAGGGGATACTTTAGAATATGGGTCCATTTTTTCAGCCTGAATCAGTGCTTATCACACACCATCAATGACCTCCATTATCACAAAGTATTACTTAAATAGGTGTCATTCAAGAGTTTTCCGTTGTTAAACTAAATCCTAATGCTGAAAAAGTTAGTGGAATCACATAATGTATGTGATAACAATTGCCCTGAGAATTATTACAGGACCCATGAAGGTCCTTCCTCTTCTGCCTGGCTTTGTAGAATTTCGGTGGAGTCCCCTTAACTTTGTAGTCAGAGAAGAAAGTTGAGTTACAGAAGCAGATAAGGAGGCCTTCAAGTTTCTGGACCAGTTTTCATTCCGTCCTTGCTAGACAGCTAATGTGAAGAATGATTGCCATCTATAAAGCCTCTAATCTGCCCCACCAAGATAAATAAAATGGGGAGCATTCAAAATTTTCAGGATACCCTTCACGCTGTATCATCCATGGTCAAATTACCTGTTTTCACCAGATTAAACTACACTTTAGTGTATTTCTGAAATGATGTGATAGAAACATGCTGTATAGCCAGCATGCTAGGGACTGGTATTTTAGGCTTATATAAAGTGAATCTTTAACCTGATATTTTTTCTCAGCTAGAGGAAGGACATGAAGAACCAGTAAATCTGGGTCTGCAATATGCCAGAAGACGATTCCAAGGGAGAGAAGTATTAGTTGAAAAAGACTATTTGCCTTAGTTTCTTAGATATATACAATTAGCATTGCTAGAGGACAATTTCATGCCCCGTGAAGAAATCTGAGTGGAAACTTCATGTCACAAATTAACAGCAGACGTTCTGTGAGCTGCTTTCTAACCACTGATAAAGTGTGATTGCTCAAGTTGCAGCAAAGGGAACTACACTTGGGTGCACCACCCTTCCATTGGAAAAAAAAGTTTTTTTTCACGTTTTGCTTTCCTTGGAAATGTTGCAAACAATTTTTCAAGCCCACCTTGACTTTTCTGTGTTGTGTGACAGGATCGTTTCCAAATATCCCATGTTTCAAGGCTACTAAGGGATGACTTAACCTCTTGTTCACTGACATGCACTTGACAGTCATTCTTGTTTCTCATTTTTAAGCAAATAACATCACTGCAGACCAAATTTATGCTTAGTGATAGGTGTGTGTCACTGCATGCCCCCAGTTCCTAGTCACTCAGATTGGTATTATTGGAACTATGCCCTCAAGTCCTGTACAGACCTTGCACCCAAACTTCCTTCTAGGGAAGGAACAGGGACCAGCAGAGGAAAAGGCTGGCACATTCCCAGATCTCACTTCAAGAAGGGATCAGGGTGTAGTTAGGGCATGGAGCTGAAGGCTCAGAAACAGAGGTGGCCAGTTTAGATATAGTTCCTCAGTCTGGAGGATAGTGACATGAGCATTGTAAATTATTTGATTCTTAAAAATAGGATAAAAATGTTTTCATTGTCTACTCTACTAATGGACTATAAATGTCCATACTGCCAGTTCTGCATGCTCAGTACAACTGGGACTTACAAAATAGTTCCCCATTTTTCAATTTAATGGAGAATTTGTGAACTCTATTATCACTACTAATATAGTAGAATCTAAAGATTCCAATTGCCTTATTTTGCTGTACCTTTTCCTGCAAAAATGTGTAGTTTGAATAAAAGAAGCTGAAAAACTATATACATATGTATAAATATACACAGCAAAGGTCGTTATTTCTTTTTTTGTTGACGAGGAATTGAAGAACAGAGAGAGGCAGTAACTAGTCAAAGTGCACATATGAAAATCAAAATATTAGCCTTCCCATTCCAATGCCACCTGGTTGATTCTCCCTAAAATATGCAAGAGCATGGCACTGTCACAGATGAATTACAACTTGGTGTTCTCCACAGGAGCTCACTGCCAGATGCTGTGTCCCTCCACCACCAGTCAGCAGGCAGGAATTGTAGTGCTTAGGGAGGCCAGCTGTGTGAGTTGAGTTTTGGTAGTTCTTTATTAGGTCTGTATTGTCTACCTGAAACTCAAGTCAACACAGAATGCTTTCACTAACATCCTACCTGCATATGTAGGAAAAAAATTGAGGGAGAATGTCCTCAATGGTAGCTCCTAACCTTTGAACTTGCTCTACTGATGACCTGACATAGTCCTAAAAGCCATCGGACGGTGTCTCTGCCACGCTTAGACAGCAAGAGTCTGAAGTCACCAATCATCACAGGGAGCCATATGCCCTTGTACTGCAGGAAAGGGATCAGAGGATCTTTTTTTCAAGGAGGGAGAGTGAGGATTCTTTTAATAGACAGACAACTTTATTACATCACTCGGTGTTGTTTTGTTACTTTGAAGTAAGGAGAGTTTCTGTGCAGTAAAAGTAACCTTAGACTAAAATGTCTGAAATGGCTGTATGTGAGTAGGTATCTGGCAGTTTTGCTTTATAGTAGGCTATGCAAAGAGTACGAAGGTTAAAGAAGAGGACAGGAAGAATATTAAAAGGGAAATTAATAATTTTATGAGTTTTACAGAAGGGCTTGGGATGTAATGATAGTATGCACTGTAATATGCAGTATCCACTGAAAGTCATAGTTAATGGTTAAGGTAGGTAATATTTAGCATTTACATAGTGCTCCACAGCTTCAAAGAACGATGAAAACATAAATTAATTAATTCTCAGGATTTTAAGATCTCTATTTAGATAGGTAGGATCCTCTTAGAAAGTTCAATGTAACACAGTTGATAACATCTACTTACAAAATAGGACAAACAACAACAGTAGTATCACTGGCTTTGTGAATTAGTTAAGCACCATTGTCCCTCTTCTGCTCGTGGAAAAGCCGAGATTTAACTATTAGGAAATTTCTGTGAGGCATGTCAATGACAGAGCTGAAATTAAACTTTAGGAATAGCCTATGTTTTTGGCTCACTTTTTCTGTATGCTAAGTAAATCTAAGGAACAGTATGGTTTAGTGGTGTGAGATAGACAAATATATTTAAATTTAGAAGTTCATAGTCATGATATTTCTGTTCTTATGACATTTCCATCACAATAGTGTAGCTTGGCGATATTTTTTTGAAGCCTACATCATAAGCAATTTTGTGGTATGGGAAAAGATATGGGAAAAGCATTCATCATAATATGGTCAGATTCTGACCCCTGCCAAAGAACAGACCAGCTTCACAGCACCTATTAATGTATCTGCTTGGTGCTTTTTACAAGCTCTTTCCTTATTATCTACTTCTTCAGCTTTTCAGATACAGCTAATAAATATGGCTGCAATAAAGTCTGATGTGATGCAGAAATGTCCACCAGAGTCTGCAGAGATCCTGTAATAACATTGATCCCATTTAGGAGTTAACTCAGAGGCCTGATGATAATTAAAAATGTCAATATCATTAAATATTTAATTTCTCAAATATGAACGAAGAGGTTGAGTCACAAATTTGCATAATTTACATAACAGCCATCTAATTTTGATGATTGAATTGATGACACCTGGGATGTGTAAGATGTTGGGGTTTTTTCTCTCTCTCGTCCACAAAGAGTCAGACCCAGAGAACTTTTCAGATCCCATCAGTGTATTGAAGCTCCACTATGGGTATTCAAATCCAAAAATCTGAGAGAACACAAACACTTATTGTAGTTATTCACATAATTTGTGAATTTAAGTATGATGGCAGATGATATGGATGGAACACAGAGAGCTTTTCCCACTTTATTGTTCTCACCCGACTCCTGCTAGGAAGATAAATGGCAATGTTGTCAGTCAAAAATATTTTAATATTAAGTTTTCCCTCTCAAGTGGGACTAAATGGTATAACAGCATTGCATCAATCATTTTAATACAACTTAGCTTTTAAGAACAGTATATTGTGTTTTCAGAAATTAACTCAGATCTACAGAAACAAACTGTCATTAACAGTGCAGCCTGGTAACTTCCTGTTTTACTTTATTGCATCACTAATTTGCAGGAAGATGTCCCATTTGTAAACCAGAAATAGCTAAGGAATAGAGCCAAGAAGACTCTTCATGGTGTCGATAGTGTAGTTAACTCCATTTTGAACCTTTTTTCACATAAATTAAAATGCTAAATCTTACAAGGTTTGTGTTACAAATATGTTTCTGGTGTTGGCAGCTGTGGTTTGGGGGTGGGAGGTTGCATTTTATTTTTGAGTGAATATTATAATATAGACCTAGAATTCTGTTATTAGGTAGTAAATTACTTTGCTATAATAGCTGTAAAAAATTAAAAAACAAATTGCCTAGGATAAAATCTTGACTGATGGGAAATTCATCTGTCATGGGACAAGAGGGATGGTCTTCTCATGAATTAATAAATAACTTAAAAAATGGGATTAAGTGATCAGCTTCAACAAAAGTAGCAGTTTAAGAGTGGAGTTCCTAAGGGAGCTCTTCTGGGATATCTACTGCTCGACATAAATGATCTAGAAAAGGACGTGAATGAGGTGACTAAGGGTTCTGATGATACAAAATTCTTCAAAATAATAATGATGAAAACTGACGGCTAAGAGTTGCAGCACATTTCAGGGTGCTGATCAACTATGGGACAAGGAGCAAATGAACATTACTGTTAATAAATGTAAGGTAACGTACAGGGGAAAAAGCTTATCATTAGAAATACACAGTGATGGTCACTAAACAAGCTGTTACCATTCAGAAGAGATATTTAATTGTCATTGTCCATAATTCTAGGCAAGCGTTACTAGTCCAATACTCAGTGACAGTCAAAGGCTAAGTAGTATGATACCAAAAAAACAGCTAACAAAAAGAACAGAAAGTAAAAGAGACCATCATCATGGCATCGTGTACAGTCATAGCATAGTCACACCCTGAATTACCAATTCGTTCCAGTCTCCTCAGCTGAAAAACAAGACTGCCAAAAAGGCAGGGCAAAGAAAAACAATTTCAATACTAAACAGACCCTGACACATTGGTTTGGCAAAGTGAACTCTTAGGTTTTTAAAATCATGAACAGAGAACAAAGAATGATTATTTATGTTTTTTTCATGACAGAATTAAGAAACATGAAGAACTTAGTAGGCAGAAGCGTTAAAACAGGAGTACCTACTTTTTCAGCACAATGAATATCTTGTAGAGTTCATGTGGAGTTCATTGCCATACAATGCTTTGGATCTGAAAGGGGTTTGAAATCAGACTAGCCTGCATCATGGAAAAGAGGGCCTGCCAGGCTTCTCTGACGATGCTAAATTACAGCCTCTGGCCCAGATGCAAGGTGAAGAAAGGCAGAAGAAAAACTCAGAGGGGTACCTCTCTGTCCTTTCTCATGTGTCAGAAGCAGAAAGATTGGCTAGATGAAAGTTTCAGTCAAAGTGTTTTTATGATCTTGGGCAGTTTATTTCTTGCTATTGCCCTTCTCTTCTGTGAAATGGGGATAAAAATACATACCACCCTCACTTTCGAAGCATGTTACGATTTGAGATTTTCTGTAACATCTTTAAAGATGCTTAAAAGTACACAGGTTGCAGGCTCTAGTTTTGATTGCAAAAATGCTCTGACATTTGCTTATGATTAAATTATTTAAAATGTCTTCTAAATAATGTGAAGACAGTTTCATCTAGTTATAGTGACTTCTAAGGAAGAATGACATTGGGTGGAAATTGTATTGGCATGTTCATTCTACACTTAATCATTTGTATTTATTGATGGGAGGGCTGTTAATGTTTTCTTTGAGCCAGCTTCTGGCTACATATGCAGAAATCTATAAAACCACAACTCAACTGCATTATAATATAAATAAATGGGTAGCATTCTGCTATTCCCAGGATAATTTACCTCAAGTGTTTTTCAGATTCCTGTTTCCCTGTCCTTAGCAGAGATGTAATGGATCATGATCACACACTCTCGCTCTTTGCTGCTGGAGCAACTGTGGCATTTTCCGCTGCTTCTTTTTGCAGCAATTGCTCAAATACTAAGTCTGTCTTGAGTGCTCTTTTCTGACTTGCCTGCTAATGAAGGAGGTGGAAGAAGATACCATAGTGTCTATTACTTTGCATGCTAGAACCACTTTCAAGTGGGTGGTGCCTTGACCTGTGAAAGTAAGGTGTCCATATTCCCTGTAGAAAGTGATTGCTGCAATCTTGCTCACATGTATTCATCTCTGTTAATCATTCTGCTTGTTCTGGAATTTACTCTCTAGGCAGCTTGAAGGCCATTGAACAAAGAATTTTCCTAATATATCATAATTACACAAACACCTGTGCCAAGCAACCTTGTACTCAGCTACTCAAAATTTTTTCAGGGGTTCAACAATGCTCAGCACTCCTCAGCTGTGATTTGATGGTCTAATGGCTGAGCTTAGGGTACAATGAAGTACAGATGGGAATTCTAGATCAAAGATTTTTAAAGAAAAGTGCTCAGATATACTTGTAGCACATTATTGATTTTGATATAGTTGTACAACATGCTTTACAACATAATACTGCTTCTCTTCCCTGTAAGAGCAAAACAAGAACTACACAGAGGGTCATTTGCAGGTGTTCACTTCAGAACAGATTATATAAAAAGCTTAATGGATTATTTGTTTGGCTTGATATATAAATGCCACCTTGCACAGTACTGTGTACAAAATGTCTTTTTGGAGAACTTCTTTCCTTTTCCAGATTGCTCAGCTGGCTTTTGGAACCCATAAAATCTTGCTTGGAGTCATACAAACTTCAGTCTCCAAATCTCAAAGCTATTCTTTACTAAATGTGCTCCTAGTAACACACTCTTTTGTGAAGTCATCTTTGAAAATATAAATATTTAACACTGGATTTGAAAGTTCATCACAGTGATTTTTCAGAATGTCTTGAATGATTGACTCTCTCTTCAGCCATCAAATAGAGCTGATTTTTAGATGGACAGTAACTCTTTC
>NW_010559490.1:0-18609 GCF_000687285.1 Phaethon lepturus | reverse complement strand
CTCTTTCCCCACCTCTCAAATTCTTTCTAAAACTTTCAGGATTTTCAACATCTTAACAAATTAGTATATTCTCAGTTTTTCTTACATCACTATTACCTGGTATCATCAGCACAAACAATTCAAACATTTCAAAACATATTAATATGGGAGATCTCTTACTCTTCACCCAGATTTACAACATTTTTTTTTTTTCTAGTGTGGTTCAAACTGCCTGAAAATCTAAATCCACTAATGAGTTTATACATTGGGATTATTTAAAGAACTAGATCTTTCAATTTAACATCAATGTCATTCTTTTCAGAACAATGTTAGTACTAGAAGTCAGAACATTCTTACAACATTAAAGCAAATAAAATAACATATAGTTACTGACCTGAATTTGGAGTGGAATTGGAGGGATTCCACTTTCTTGCAGATGTTATAAAAACCAACAGAAGTTATATTTCTACATTCAATCATGTTAACATTTGTGTGAGAATATGTATCATTACAAGAGGTCATAGAAATGGTTAAAGAGTCAGATCATTCTGCCCTGAAATCTCTCTTCAGCAGTGGCTGCAAGTGGACTTGTCCAGAAAAAAAGGCCAGAAATCAAGTGACACTTTTCCAGGGTACTCTTACAACCTCCAAAACCATAAAGGATGCCTAATGCTTAGGTGGTCCCTTTGTACTCAGCAGCTTTCATTTGTTTTTTCTCCCCCAGATTTGTCCAGTTTCTTTTTGAATCCACATATGTAAACATTTAGCATTCATTTTTAGAAAAATGTGTGATTACAAAGACTAGAGGTTTGGCTTAATTTTCTCTGTCTTGGTTTTTAATCTGTTTAGTAAACAATCTGCCTACAGCAAAGCATGGGGATAGAGAATATTTTTACAAAAACCCAAGCTGTTAAAACATGAGCCTGACAAAGGATTAATTCCTTAAAAAATTGCCCAAGGGTTGCAGAGGATTTTAACGGTTGGGAATTAAAGAATGATGGAGTGGTTGCAGCACAGCCATGATCTACTTCGTCCCAGGATGTGACTTGCACAGAACAAACAGCAGTCAGGGAAAGGTGATATCAAGAAAAAGCAAAAGAGGTTTCCTTCTTTAAAAGGCCTTCTTAAAATTCCTCCTTAATGTCTTCTTCTGGAGCTTCAGATCTCACAGAAGGTCAACTTTTCAACTGAAGTCAGCAAAATATAAGCTTACTTTTATATATATATATGGTTACTTCCCAACATGTCCATTTCCAGTACTCTCAAATCTCTGAGCAGTTCATCACAAAGCCAAATGGGCCATCTGTCCCAGTCATAGTATACAGTCTGCCTTGGCTATCTTATACCAGCACATAAACTAAAATTTTTTAATAATTTTAATAAAATGATGATTACACTTGACAGAAATCAATTGGAATTTCACACTGTCACACTATAATATATATACACACATTATGTATATGACTCAAAATCTTTTATTCTTCTTGAACACTTAATGAAAAGTAATTAATCCAGAATCATCTGTACCATTCAGGAATGGAAATATTCAATTGTATAACTCTTGAAGTAAGACATTTTCAATACCATTAAGTAATTTTCTTTGTTTATTTGACCTACACTGTGAATTGATCTTATATCAGTACCAGCAGTATATGCTTACATAGTACACTAAAGAGGTGACATTTCCTTAGATAGGAAAACTGTTCAGTTTTGGGGGGTTGGAAGGGTATTGTTTGTTTTTTAACAATGACATAATTAAAGCTGAAATGAAGATGATCTGTTAAATTTTAAAGCTTTGGCTTGACTGAAAAACAATTATCGAGACAGATGACTTCTGTCATTGAAAGATTGCCCACAAACTAATTTACATGTAACCTGTAATTAGACTGTAAAAGATGCAAGTTCTTCTTGTGTTCACATCAGGATTTTCCGAGTAAGATCCTTCACTTTGTCCCTGATAGCTGTCTAGATTTCTAGGGACAGTGACTTGGTGTTGATTATCCGCGGGAAAAAAAATATAATGACTTATTAAGGATATTGCCAGACTTAACTAATGTTTATGACACTGAAAATTTCAAATAGAAGGAGCTATAAAAAAATGAAGAATATTATAGACATGAAAGTGCTTGTGGACATTTTTTCTTTTTTCATTATACACAGTAGGCCTTTCTAACCTGACTGAAGGAAGGTGATGAAGCTATTAGCAGCAAATGGGAAAAGAGAGACAGTAGTACGCATGCTTGCAGCACAGCTTGTTTCACAGCACTGGGGTCAAATAGGTCTCTTCTACATCTAAAAGCTCTTCATCCCTTTTATTACAATGTGCCAGACCTCCAAGAAAAAGAGATTACCTAGAAAGAAACATGCTGGCGTGTGGAGGAAGCGGATAGAAGTCAAATAGACAAAGATAAGGGGGACATCCGGTTGACTTAACTCTTCTGTAATGAAAATACACCAAAGACACAAAATAATCACTTTCTGGTAATTTGTAATTTTAAATTTTGTCAAAACAAAACATTTCTGGCCTCCTCAACAACAGCACAAAGGTAAAAATTAATACAAATGCAAGTACAGGGATAGAAAACTGGAGAAGTTGGTGAAAAGAAAGCGTATCACAAGTTTTGCGGCCATAAAAATATCCTTAGATCATGATTATCTTCTGAATCCCAAACACAGGCTTATATTTAGTACCAATATTTGAAGATTTTAATCATGCTTTAACATTTCAAATTTCATACCAACAGAGGTTGACTAGCAAAAATTAAAGTACTACAGGAAACAAATAGTATGTGGACAAACCTGTTACTATTCTGCCAGATGTAAGAGTTGTTTGGTTTCTGGCCTTGTGTTTTCTACACGTGTCTTGGTTTCAGCTGGGATAGAGTTAATTTTCTTCCTGATAGCTGGTACAGTGCTGTGTTTTGGATTTGGGATGAAAATAATGTTGATAACATACTGATGTTTTGGTCTGTGGCTAAGCAGTCAAGGACAGTCCAGCTTCTCGTGCTGGCCTGCCAGCGAGCAGGCTGGGGGTGCCCGGGGAGCTGGGAGGGGGCACAGCCAGGACAGCTGACCCAGGCTGGCCAAAGGGGTATTCCATACCATATGACAGCATGCTCAATATATTAAGCTGGGATGAAGAAGGAGGAAGGGGGGACATTCGGAGTGATAGCGTTTTGTCTTCCCAAGTATCCGTTACGTGTGATGGAGCCCTGTTTCCCTGGAGATGGCTGAACACCTGCCTGCCCATGGGAAGTGGTGAATGGATTCCTTGTTTTGCTTTGCTTGCATGCACAGCTTTTGCTTTACCTGTTAAACTGTCTTTATCCCAACCTACGAGTGTTCTCACTTTTACCCTTCCAATGCCTTCCACGTCCCACCATGGGGAGAGTGAGCGAGCAGCTGTGTGGTGCTTAGTTCCTGGCTGGGCTTAAACCACAGTAACCTAACTTGAAGTCTTATGTAACCTGGCAGACATTTGTGAAAATCAGATATATTGAACACAAACTTAGAATAATTTCTCATGAGGACGCATAAACAAAATTACATAATTTTATCTCATTAAAAATATTATGCCATAATAAAAATATAGAGCGACTTCATATTTCAAAGTGATAAAATCCTTCTTACACAGCCTGCTCTGAAACTAGAAGTTTAGCAAGTCAAACTTGATATATATATATATCTACATATATATATATACTTGCTGAAGCACCTTTAAAACATTACTAACTCTCGTTTGAGGGTTTAAACATATTCTGACTTTAACACATGTTTTCCACCGCAGCATTTCAGATCACAATACTCTGATTGGCTCCATTTCTGTAACCAATGTTTAGGCAAGTAGAATGAAAACTAAGATAAGTTATCCTCTCATAAGATGCATTTGAGAAGATTGAAGAACTGGAACAGATCACATGCATGACTATCTTGGAAAAACAGGAAAACTATTTCTTTTAAGCAGAATTTTAGCCAACAAATTAAGTTTACCACTTGACATAAATCAGACTTTCTGCAGAGTCCTTGTATTTAAAACCAGCAGAATTAAACAGTACAGTTAACAACCTGATAAATAAAGGCTGCCTTTTCAGTGACCTGATTGATCAACACCTTTGACATACGTAACCAGGAAGTAGAACAACTGATTAGAGGGGTTTTATACTTAATAAAAAAATGGATGTAGTTGTTTCATAACTGTTATACAACTGTATAAAGTGAGAAAAGAACACGGAAAAAATTTAATCTATACAACAATGACATTAAGAGCTCCTGTTTTTCTAAACAAATAATTATAATTGATAGAAATATTAATGTATCAATTATTAATTGCTCTTAAAATATTAATCAATTAACAACTATTTTAATAATTATAGTAATTAAAGTATTACATATTTATGCAAATATTTTGGGTTTTTCCCACACCTTTGCTGGACTGTATCACAGTGGAACAACTCCTTGCAGTGAAGCAAAGGAGCAAATTACAAGTTCTAAGTCAGATGAGATGATTGTAAGGAAACATCAAATAACAGATAACATATGTCTGCATTTTTTAACTTCAAATTTTCAAAAAAGTTTAGCTCTTGGATTTTTAAAAATTATTCTGAAACAATTACTCTGCATCATTTTTCACTCATTTATTTCAAAACACCGAGGAAAACGTAATTCCCTTTCTAGAACTGAGGAAATATGGGATGGTGTAGGAAGGATTTGTTGAACCCTACCCATGGTTTGGGAGGAGAAACAACCAAATATCACCATAAGTACTAGTTCAGAATTTTGTATTTTAGAGTGTCTTGCCTCTTCCAGTAAAGTACTATTTTCTTTTCTGTGGAAGATTTGTTATTTGGGAACCACATTATATCTTACTGAACTGTGACCATGGTTCAAATGAAACATTATTTAAAAGAGATGATGTTGTACTGAAAGGAGCTTAAAATGCAGTTTTCACTTTTGGGTTTTTTTGGTGGTGGGGTTTGGGTTTTGTGTTCGTTTGTTTACAGGTCTAAAAATTCATTAGAAACAAATACATGTTGAAGTGACTAAGGTATATCAGCCTGCAGATGTGGCGAATGCAAGGATATACAAACTGGAAATTATGATGAATAGGCTCCTAAGCGATGACATTTAAATCTCTTATGAGTGAATGGTATCTTTATCAGTTACTAAGGGGTAGATCCTAGAGACAACCTTTTAGTAATAAGTAAAACTTCATGAGAAAAGTTATTCATGTGGCTCATATCCCTGTATTTAGGCATCGCAATCAAAATAAATTTATGTTTAAAATCCTTTACTAAATGACCTATACATAGCACAGTTAAGTGTGTTCTGTTTCTATGATCAAGGTGAAAAATTGTTAAAAACTGAATAATACAGAGCAACTAGACTTACCTTTCCCTGTATCTGTAAGCACAATAAACAGCCATTATCTTCCTTCTTTAACATATTGGTATTATTTACTATTTCTATGTATCACTACATTAAAATATTGGTTGATTTATACTGTTTTGTTAGTGCAGTGTTTATTCCCTATATCTTGAGTTACAATATCTAAACGTGTTTTTGCAGTATATTGTATTCATTTATGCAATAAAGGCACTTAATTGAAAGCATGTATAAACTTTATTTCTTGTGTTAGTTATGGATTTATAAATACTTGAAATAAAATTTGGAACCTGAATTTTAGTTGTGTGCATAGTCCTTCCATTACTTTCCTTTCTATTTCAAGATTTTCACTTGTTCAATTTACTACAGGAGCCAGGTGGGATGAGATAGTGTTAAGGTATAAAGAAAGGAAGAAAATGGAAATAAATTAAACAACAGTTCATTCTCTGTTAAGTAACCAAAAATGGGTATTTTGTTTCAAAACAAGTTTTTTAGTTTTTTTTTTTGTAAAGAGTTATAATCATTCGATAATAGGAAGTTAACAGAGAAGGAATCTAGATGTAGTTTAGCCTATGAAGATTTAAAACTATTCATACTTCCAAACAAATCTGTGTTTATAGTTAGCACTTCTAAAATTATCTTGCTGAAGTTCATAAGATATCACAGAATGAAAACGTAAACCCTCAGGTGTGTCAAAGATCCTCTAAGCAATGCTGTAATGTCAGATTCCATTTTCAAACTAAGTCTGTTTTTTTAATCCCTTACAATTTAAACCTACTAGAGCGATGTCATTTCATAGAAGTAAAATACATGAGAATTTTTCAGTTAGGCAATTTGATTCGTACAGCAGTAGTATTTACTTCCACTGAAATATATCGACCTTCTGCATTTTATCTTCTTTAATATTTTTGCTGATTCAGGGATCAGCTATTACACAGTTTATCAGTCATGATTAAGATTTTCAAAGTTGCTGAGGAGATTTAGTCACACTTAGTTCCCTTCCACTGAGAAGGTGAATATCTGAAGTCCCTTAAATAACATTTAAAAAAAAGTATTGATGTTTCATTTTATACAAAATAGTCCAAAAAAAAAACCCCACAACTAGAGTCAGACTATCACATTCTCATATGCAATGTCATGCCTAAGTGTATGTATATTTGTACACAAACATTCCTCTTCTATACAATTGTATTTATTTTATTATATAAAGTATTACTTACTCTCTTGTATAATACAGTTACACATTCCTGAATAGTTGGAGTATTCTTCAATGAAACCATTCAATGGTATGCACAGAAAGCAAGCATAAATGAATGTTGTATGGCTGAAGGTTCAGCTTCTGAGTGTTGAAGCAAAACAAAGCAGGACTCTCTCATGCCAGAGTTTGCAAAATAATCAGCGGTTTTACTGCTAGGTGTGTAGTTGTGAGGCCTCAGGTACTACTACTATATAACAATTGCACTTTCAAAGCATTGATATGTGAATTACTTTGAACAGATCATCATCATAACAAAGTGGAATTTGGCTATCATGTGGATAAGGGGTATCTGTAACAAAATCAATACGAATGCAGTGAGTTTCATTTTACATGATTTATTTTTGCAGTAATCAGCAATTGTTCAAACATTATGGTTTCCACAAGGGCCACTTACAGTAAGGACAACTAGCTATGCTGCTATGAACAAATAGTGAGTGTATTTGACTCTCCAACTCAAAAAGCAATTAGTCTAATGAATTAGTCTAAATGGGGAACAATGAGGTTAGACTAAATGAAGAGAATAAACAGAAAATTAATGTGACCTGTGATCTGCTATTGTAAAATAAAAGAATTACTGATGAAATATATATAATTTTGCATATAAATGGCATATACTGTCTATATATACACAAAACTTTTATGTACAATTACACTGTTAAAATGTAATATAAATAGAACTAAAATATTTTACTTATGCTTAAAATATTTTCACAGTTTAAAAAAAAAATCTTATTCCTCACTAGTATAAAATCAAGACATTTTCACAAAGAAAATTTGCAGAGGATCCCATCCTAAATTAGGATATGCATCAAAAATGTAGGTAAACAACGGCGTTCATCTCCCATTACCTTAACGATCAAAATAAGATGTGTAATCTAAGCTACTTGACTAGACTTCTGTATTTTTCAGCAGAAAGTTAATGTGTTTGCAACATTCTCTCTACCCTTCAGAACTGGAGAACTACCTCTTTCCCCTGATTAATAAAGGAACTCAAATTTCCCCATTTTACTTCCTACATACACTTTAATTCTTCAGGTTTCTTATTTACATTTTCCCTCATCATGAATTTCAGGGACATTCCTCAAATCTTAATTATTGCAAGCTTGATTTTGTAGGTCATTAAAAATACTGTCTCTAGACAAATTGCTTATGAACCTTGCAGATAAGACAGAGAGCTCAATAATACTTATTGTAAGTATGGACTGTCTTACTAGATCCTCAGTTTTATACATTTCTTTAATTCTCATTTTCCATGTTTTCATTAATGACCCAAGAGTAGGCATGTTAGCCAGAATATTAAGTTATTTTGCATTAACTGTTTTGAAACATCTGGAAATATAATCATAGACTGCTGTTATATAGAAATTTTGAGAATTATATCTGCCCATTTCTAGAGAACACTCCTGCATCCCAGTTTAGTTTCAGTTTCCATGTATTACTGCTTATATCATATTTATAATATTTTCTGGATGCCAGAACCAGTATAGAAATAGAATCATAGAATAGTTTGAGCTGGAAGGGACCTTCAAAGGTCATCTAGTCCAACCCCCCTACAATGAGCAGGGATGTCTTACTAGATCAGAACCCCTTTCAATGTGACCTTGAATGTTTCCAAGGGACAGGGTATCTACCACCTCTCTGGGCAACCTGTGCCAGTCTTTCACTACCCTCATTGTGATCTATTTCTTTCTTATACCTACTCTAAACCTACCCTCTTTTAGTTTAAAATCGTTACCTCTTGTCCTACTGCAACAGGCCCTGCTTAAAAAGTCTGTCCTCATGTTAGAAGCCCCCTTTAAGTACTGGAAGGCTCCAATAAGGTCTCCCCAAGAGCCTTCTCTTCTCCAGGCTAAACAATCTCAGCTCTCTCAGCCTGTGCTCACAGCAGAGCTGTTCCAGCCCTTTGAGCATTTTTGTGGCCTCCTCTGGACCCACTCCAACAGGTCCATGTCTT
Source organism: Phaethon lepturus (assembly GCF_000687285.1). NCBI lineage: Eukaryota > Metazoa > Chordata > Aves > Phaethontiformes > Phaethontidae > Phaethon > Phaethon lepturus. The sequence continues at coordinate 10,036 of NW_010559490.1, read as the reverse complement.
TCCTGTGCTGAGGGCTCCAGAGCTGGACACAGGACTCCAGGTGGGGTCTCACCAGAGCACAATAGAGGGGTAGAACAACCTCCCTCAACCTGCTGGCCACGCTGCTTTGGATGCAGCCCAGGTTATGGTTGGCCTTCTGGGCTGCGAGCACACATTGGCAGCTCACGTCCAGCCTTTCATCCACCAGTACCCCCAAGTCCTTCGGCAGGGCTGCTTTCAATCCTCTCATCCCCCAGCCTGTACTGATACCAGGGGTTTCCTCAACCCAGGTGCAAGACCCTGCACTTGGCCTTGTTGAACCTCATTAGTTCAACATAAAACACCACCTCCTGGGTATTTTTTTTTAACAGTGTTTCAAACATTTTTTCTTTTCTTTTTCCCAGGTTACTTGAAGAGAGTGCCATGGGATGAAATTAACATGGGTGCACAAAGCTGTGTTTCAAGAAAACAATAAAAGTGAACCTACAATAATAATCTAACAACAAATTTCCAATCAATAAACCACTTCTCTTCCAAGTAAGCATTAGCATTAAACTGGCAGATGTTGGGATCACCCTGCAAAGACTTGACCTTGAGGAGAAGGAACTGTGGCTTTAAGGATGGTAAACAACCAAGGAGGAAGTGGAGAAGCACATAAAAGGGGACGTACTGGAGCAGAAGAAGGAAGGAGAATGGTTAGAGAAGAGCGCGTGGACACTTGCAGGCAGCCAATCCTGACTGTGCGAGAAACGCATGGGCTGTGTGTGTTAACCAATCAAGATGCATTTTGCGGCGTGTGGGAGAGCTGTAACTGAATAAAAAGCAGACACCTGTAGCAATAAAGGTCTTTGGCTTGAATCCCCGCCAGAATCTCCCCAGGCAGAGCTTTATAGTTTTGATTATTATAACGATAATACTTTTAACTAAGGCTTATTAGTTGTTCTCAGTTGACCATTTCTTTATCCATGTCATTGGAGACAACATTTTAGTGTGACGAGAAAATCTCTCATATACAACTCGTTTCAAAATGTTCATTTTTTTAGTGGAACAGATTCACTGGTATAATTCTCACATCAAAAAATAAAAATTATCTGTTAAAGTCATTGGATTTTAGGTTAAAGGTTTTTAATTTCTCAGCAACTCATTACGATTGGTTAAAAAGAATCACATATAACAGTAATTATGGGAAACTGATTTGTTTCAGTCTTCATTTGTCACAGGCATTATGAAGTTTTCCACACAGAAAGTAAGGAGAACTTTCACCCTGAAAATTTATCGAAGACTTGGTAGGTACAAGTAGTAACCCAAGTGAAAAAAATTGTTTAAGCACCTGTTCATGGTGAGCATATACAAACATAATGTAGGAAACCCCCATTGTAGATTAAAACATACTTCATCTATACCATAAAGTGGTGAGGAGAAGATGTGAATGCAAACAAAACATGGTTTGATTGAATTTAACAACATGCAGAACTAAAACATACGAATGCAAAATAATCAGATTCACAGGTCGGGGGGGAAAGTACTGATGGTACAGAGTAATCTAGAAGAGAACAGAATAGTTGATGTGGACCTACAATTATCCTCTAGTCCAACTGCCAGTCTGCTTCAGGGCTGACCAAAAGTCGAAGCATGTTACTAAGGGCATTGTCCAAATGACTCTTAAATATTGACGGGCTTGGGACATTGACCATCTCTCCAGGAGGCCTGTGCCAGTGTTTGACCACCCCCTCAGTAAAGAAATGCTTCTTAATGTCCAGCCTAAACTGGCACACCTTTGAGCCATTCCCACGTGTCCTGTCACCGGATGCCAGGGAGAAGTCAGCACCTCCCTCTCCACTTGCCCTCCTCAAAGATTTAGAGGACAAGGTCACCCCTCAGCCTCCTTCTCTCCAAACTAGATCAACCCAGTGTGTGACAAACCCAGGATCTCTAGCTAACAAATTTCTTCTAATCCTACTTAAGTCTTCTGATACAATATATACTGTATATCATGTGACATTGAAATTGGGAATTTTCTGTCTGTGGTTGGTTGGATATCAACGGGATTCTGTGGGGATGCAGAGTTTTTCTGGGGATTTGTTTGTTTTTCTGTTTGTTTTTAAAGCTGGCCATTAATAAAATTGTAGGGGAAATTTACTTGACCTGGAATAAATGCAAAAGGATAGCACTTCTGTGAACAAATCTTTTAGCCGACTCAAAAACAGGTCTTATTATTTGAGTTTGAACATGTGTTCAGTTATATAGAAAGTAGAAAGCGGATGATAATGTGTCCTTGGTATCATTCAATAACATTATTACTGGACTGTAGAACATTAAGATAAAAAAATGCAAACAAAACCAAGAAATATGACAACCTTTTTTGTAACAGTAATCTGTTTTCCACTGTGGGCCAATTGTCCTTTCTTCCCCTCTCTGTCCTTCCCCAAAAGGCATACAATGAAAAAAATCACAATACTATAATTCTATTCCGAGTATGCTTTTATTTTTTTTTAGCACTTCCATGTGATTAGCCTAAAGGGTGTTTTCACACATGCCATGAAAGGCAAATCCTACAACAACAATTGCAAAAATGCTGTTAATTTTGAGGATTCCATTTTCTACATCATGAAAGACAAACCTCTTACCCAAACACCAGTCAAGCATCCATGATTTGAATTCATGTGGATCCTTACGCCATTCCGCAAAGCCCCACAAAATTAATTTGAAAAATCCAGTAATGCTGTTATGCTAAGTGATAGCAGTGCAGTTTTGTCATATGATTTGCATCACCCAATCACAAGTAGTAGAAAGAAAACAAAAGGACATCAGAATTCCTAGGCTGTACACGTGCTGAACCTGCATATTTTTTCATATAAAATATTAATGAATACATATTTTATTACTCCATGCTACAGGAAATGTGATTACACATATGTAACTCTGCTTCTCAGTTTCTCTTACTTAGAAAGATAAATATTTATTTCCTCTGAGTTACTGTTAAAAAAATACTATTTTTGTTTATCTGAGTATTTATCTACTTATTTATTTATTTATGAAGGATTCATAGTCATGTCATTGCTTCCTTCTCTAGTTGGTTTTATAACTTGTTTACAAATTTGTATTTTGTGGTAGAAGAAAGGAAACACTTAGAAGAAAACTAAATAGCAATAGACATGTCTTCCACAGCTATCAAGTTGTCAAAAATTTGTAGAACTATGTAAATCTCAAAGTGCCCACTTTTTACTGCCAAAATCTTCAGCATACATTCTACTTTCAAGCAGATTTTGGATTTGTTTGGTTGGTTTTTTTTAATTTTAAGCGTAACTATTCTCCTTTGTCTCAAGATTCGAGCTCATTTTCGAAAGAGACATGGCTGACATAGAAAACAGGCTCTAATTCTCTGAATCCAGTATCACTTGAAATGAAGGAACAGGCACTTCATATAGAAATACCCTTGGTTTTCCCGTACTTCAGCCCAATAAATTTATAGCAGCATGACCACATGTGTTTTTCATAACTGAACCTGTTGTCAGTGAGGTGCATACTTAAATACTCTCATACTACTCCAGCAAAGGAGAATTGGCACTTTGAATTTTCAGAATGGAATTCAGAACACTTACCTTCTTGGAAATAAAGAAATCACTCCATTAAATAAAGAGAAGAAAGCCTGATCTTATGAATAATCATGTTATGCATCTTTTATGAATTTGAATAGTGGATGTACATGTTGCTAAAACTAAAGTTTCACGTTCATTATCCAGTACATTATGGCTCTACAGTCATTGGGCAACATGAAGAAGGAAATCAGTATTGTTGGATCTGGGGGAACACACTGAATGATATTGTTTGTGGTTTAACCCCAGCCAGCAACTAAGCACCATGCAACTGCTCGCTCACTCTCCCCATGGTGGGATGGGGGAGAGAATAGGAAGGGTAAAAGTGAGATAAAGATGTGTTGAGATAAAGACAATTTAAATAGGAAAAGCAAAAGCTGAGCACACGAGCAAGGCAAAGCAAGGAATCCATTCAGCACTCCCCATGGGCAGCCAGGTGTTCAACCACCTCCAGGGAAACAGGGCTCCAGCACGCGTTAACGGGTACTTGGGAAGACAAAACGCCATCACTCCGAATGTCCCCCCTTCCTCCTTCTTCATCCCAGCTTAATATATTGAGCATGCTGTCATATGGTATGGTACAGCCAGCCTGGGTCAGCTGTCCTGGCTGTGTCCCCTCCCAGCTCCCCATGCACTCCCAGCCTCCTTGCTAGCAGGCCAGCACGGGAAGCTGGACTGTCCTTGACTGCTTAGCCACAGACCAAAACATCAGTATGTTATCAACATTATTTTCATCCCAAATCCAAAACACAGCACTGTACCAGCTATCAGGAAGAAAATTAACTCTATCCCAGCTGAAACCAAGACACGTGAAGAAAACACAATGCCAGAAACCAAACAACTCTTACATCTGGCAGAATAGTAACAGGTTTGTCCAGGTTAATTGCTAGCAAACTGGTTTACTTTTATGTTTCCATGCAACAGCTTAATTCCCTGCCTCAAGCAGATGTGGAAGCCTTCAGAGAATCACATAAATGAGTGGCTAAAGCAAGGAATAAATACTCAAGATAGGTAAACTTTATAAAGCAATGAAAACTTTGCAGGGGTAAATCATGTGGTCTAATGATCTATAACTCATTTTATCATTTGTATTAAGGTTGGAGGAGGCTTGTTCGATTATCAGAAACAGAAAGTTACAGTGCATCAGCCAACTAGTAAAAATAATGTGGGTGAGAGCCCTTGCAACCACTTGATGTATTCAGGATTCCTCATAGCTGAAAATATTATTTTCATCATAGAATTCAAAAAATGATAAAACAATGAAGCTCAAAAGAGAAACTACCAGACAACTGTCACAAAAATAAGAGAACCCTCATGTTATTTATAGAATATTAACATATTATTATATTATTAGTATTAAACTTTGGAATATTTAATTTTTGAATACTCGTCATGGAAAAGACATGCTGCCAATACTCTAGAAGTACAAGCCTGTAGGAAATGACACAAGCTCCTGGACTGCATAATCGTATAACTGTATAACCTGAGGGAATCTCTATAAAGGGGAAAAAAAAAACCCAAAAACCCCACAAAACACAGACACAGAATTAAATTAACACAATAAAAAAGCACTTTATATAAATAAGAATATTTATTTTTGGAGTTACTATGAATGCTGCTGTCTTGGGCTTAGATGGACACGCTTATAAGTTCTTTCGGGCTCAACAAGGATCATGACCCGTTCACAGCAACTGCTAGCCTGTTCTTACGTACTCATTTCAGCTGCCATAGAGAATTTCTACATAGGAACAGACTAGGTGTAAACTTTCCATTCATTACATACTTCAAAGCCGGAAGCGGTTTCATGCTACTCTTCTGCCTTTTCTTTCCATTGAGTGGAACGGTAAATTACAATAGTCACACTGCTACATTATTTTTTGTTGGTCTGTCTGCACAAAATCTCTTTAAAATACTAGAGTACTGAAGTCATTTGCTATCTCTTGCCATAATCTCAAATGAGCAAAGTTCCTTTCTTAGAAGCTGCTATTATAGCCATACTCTGGCCTTGGAAATCATATGAATAAAACACTTATTAAAAAACAAGCTTCCTATATGTAGCATTTACTTTTACAATAGTCTTGCTATAATATTGGAGCTGACAAAGTTGCCTGACTTAAAATTCCCAATCCTGTTTATGGTCCACCTCTTGTAAACAGTTATAAAAAACTTAATATTATGAATGAAAGAATATTTGTAATGTAGACTTAATGTTGGCATTGCATTTCCATTAGGAATAATCTTCAAAAGATATCCCTAGCATACAAAAAGCACAAAACATGAAGACCTGTAAGTCAAACTGCTATCAAACTGCTGAAAGATAGCTCCTAAAATTAATTCTCATCTAAACCCATGCTGACATTTTTTAAATCGAATTGCCACAATTTCACCTAAAAAAACCTAATGTATTATTCATTAACCTAGGTATCGACAAGCAATAATTTTAGAAAAAATTAGCAGCTTCAGTAGAACTTCTGTCAGTTATTTGAGCTATCAGTAATCCTTGTGGATAAAGGGAGGAAAAAAAATTGAAAGACGTTCTGGCTAGACCATGAAGCAATTTGATCTAATATGGAAGTGCTTGGGTACAACTGAAGAACAATTCCATTCATCCTGCTAATAGAAACAGACTAGATTGTCATCCATATCTGTGATAGGGCATGAAATAGATGAAAAAGTCTTAGAGAAGGTCATAGTCATGAACAGAGAATGAAGCAAAACCACTGTCTTCAGAGGGTTGAGGATTTCTATAATAATGAAAAACTGGCAGCTGGACTTGTGCTATGAGACACAAAAGGTTTCGTGTGGGTAGGAAATAAGAGTGGGGAATACAGGCCTAAAGACAGAAGTACGCTGCATACTGATTTCACAGGAATTGATTACTTCCATTGTTACCCGTTACAAGGCTGTCATCTACCTGCAAAACATACAGTATTTACCTAAGTGAGAATGTTTACCAGAGAAACCATTAATTCAGAAACTCTCTTGTAAAAACAGGGATCCAGTGTTCAGGTGTGTCTGCAAAGTATTTATACCTTTCTCACATGAAATAAGAGGAGCAGTAGAAACTGCTGCCTAGATAATTTCTTCCAACATTTTCAGGAAACTCCAACCGTAATTTTGTGGTGGCTGAGTCCTCTTGAGAAAATGTGAGGTATTCTACTGGTAAGTAAGAAAAAATGGCAACAGAACAGAACCTAAACTAACACAGGAAAAATTCCAGAGTGAGCTTTGGATTATAGAGATTGATGGATGCTACACTGAGTGGAAAAAAAGAAAAGGATGTGGGTAAAAACAAAGTGGAGTAATACAGAACTGGTCTATAGAAGAGAGAGAATTGAATAGAACATACTTATTTTGTTGAAAGGAAGACAAAGAAGTTTTATCCACAATAAGTAAACAAGATGCAGGAAGAGGGGATAAGGAGAATATGGAAGTCCTGGATGAGGAAGAAAAAAGTTATTAAGAGAAATAAATAGCGTGGTCTTTTCTCCTTTCATTTCTTGAGAACATTTTTATACTACCAGTTTATATCATCTGTTGCATATTTTTTTCCCCTCAAATAGAAAGCCCTTAAAGAATAATAATATTTAAACACTAAAATTATTCATAATGGAGATGAAAATGAGGTAATTACAGTAGACTTAGGCTATATTTTTGTTGAGAGATAATAAAAAGAACCTAAAACAAACAGCCCTGATTCAGCAAAGATCGTAGGCAGGTATTTATTAAATTCCTTTGGAATCCAAGAAAAACCTTCCATATTTATTTATAAGCATAGTATAATGTATTTATTAGTATTAAAGTTACCATAAATAGTATTTATTAATAACGTAGTATAAATATGCATGCTAGCACATGTTCCAGGAAGTTCAGAATGGAGTTTGAGTTCTTAAGTGATGTAGACACTTAAAAAAACCTCTGATGCATTTGACATTTTCAGGTTTATAATGATGTCAGTAAAAATTAGACAAATGAGAGAAATCTTAGAAGCACAGCTATGAGGAAATGGAGTTTCATTTGGCCCTTACAACATGAACAGAAGTCCCAACTTGGCCTCTGTTTATAATGTATAACTAACCAGTATTTAAATAACGACATTATAATGTCATGTTTCCAATCCACGATTGTATTTCAGCCTTTAGAACCTTAAATATCTGCTGGAGCAATGTTACAGAATTTGACCTTTATTTGATATCTGAAAAAATGTATGTGCAAGATAACAGAATAAGGGAAGGAAAAGAAAAAGTACCATAAGCATACTGCAAGCTCAGTCATTTGACAAAAATCACCATATTAAGCACTTGGAATAAATCACTTGAGAAGAAAATCCACACCTACACATTGGATTCCAAAATTCTGAATTTGCAACCAGGTCTAGAGTATTATACAGCAAGCACTCTTAAAAATGACTACAGTGTCCAACAAAAGGCACAGAAGACTGATGGCAATTCTAAATTGGCAGTAGAATTTCCTGTTCTAAATAATACATAGAATATGCTACCTTGCACACGCTGTCTTATCACTTAGGGAATGATAACCTGATTACTTTTTAATAGTGCCAGTATTTATTCTTATCATTTTGTTTCACTTTGAATGAGTCTGATCTGCGATAATAAAATATATTTCTCATAGAGGTTGAGCTGATGACAATTCTCTTTTAAATAGCCAGGTAGAACAGCCTATGAACTGACATAGCCCATCTACCAGGGGACTGGCTACTCAAATGCACGACAAAAGTAGTAATCAGGAGAACAAGTACCAGCTACTGTCAGGAAGCCACCAATCCTCAACAAGTCTCTATTAAACATGCCAGGTCAAAGTTTAGATCTGGTAAGAGACTACTAATCAGAAAAAAGGGCATTCACTATTAACTTGGTTTTCAATAAGTAAAGGACTTACAGAGCTCAGTAACGTATGAAGGTTTATGAAAATTAGGATTGGGACATAGCAGACAGATTGAATTTCATGTACAGAACATATGTCATATTCTTACCAATGCATATTATCTCCAAATTTGGGAAATGGGGGGCACGGGTATGTGCATTTATATGCATAAATAGTGGTGATTTTTTTTTTCCTCCCCTCCAATTTATAAATATGTAAATACTTCTGCCTCAAAAGAAACTGAATAGAAAGGATTAGGTGGACTAACAGAATAGGAAAAAAATAAATTAAGGAAACATCTATGGCATGTATCAAATCTAAAGCATGCAGCTACATCATGCATTCAGAAACAAACCCAAGCTCAAGATTATTTCACAAATTATCTGTCCAAGACAACCCTGAATGAGTTTGACAGAGACTTGGGAAAAGCCTTCACAACTGTTTTAGCACCATAGCTACCTCTGGCAACCGAAAACCTTGCCCAGAATTGTTTCAAACTAACCTCTATGACATTTTAATTTGCTATACTGGGACACCTGTTATCATGGACTTTCTCTGTATTTACAGAAGTTGGGATGAATACATTAAATGTGCAAAGCTACAATGCATAACTTCAGCATCTTAAATCCCTAGGTGGAAGCTTTAACTAGAAAATAATTTAGTTCATGATGTGACTGTTTGTTCTTTTGTCTTAACTTTTACACGTTTCATACTCTACTCCTTATTGAAAAAGGAAAAAAAAAGAAATATGATAAAAAGATTTTTAAGGCAGAATAGTCTAAATCTTTCCCTTAACAAAGAAAAAAAAAAGTAAAGCTTAAATCTTAAGTTACGATTAAATTGTAACTTGATTTTGTGAAATACATATCATGATTTATGTCAAATACCTGATGTTTTCATTACCAATTATAATGGTTCTGCATGTTTAATGGTGTCAAGCCCTAACAAGTATTCCAGCTCTAAACCAGAAATTTCCTTACCCAAAGTACATATTTAGTTTCTTATTTAAATTCTATAAATTAGGGCAAAAAAGGATAAATTAACTAGAAACATTTTAGCCAAAAATCTTCCATAAGTTTAATAAATCCAACGTGTAATCTACTCAGAGACATCAAAACCAAAAAATTAGTTTCTGAACTGTTAAATACCAACAAGAAAAACTTCTCATCTGAGAGAATTATTTCACAGCTTCGTAGTGCATTAAGTACAAACACAAATTAAAGTATGTTTGCCGTGATTCACAAGTACTTAAACAAAGCAAGTATAATAACTACTAGGCTGTAAGTTATTCCTATAACTATCTTATTTTACCTTCATTATTACCGTACCACGTATCAGCCATGTCTAGTGCCTTGCATCTTTAAGCAGAGAAAATGTTGTTCGTCTCCCAATCCATTACTCGTCACACATTCCTTTCCAGCTTTGCTATGAATATGACGAATATCCTCTCAAACTAGTTCTTAAAAGTTGAAGTCAGTGTAATATAGCAAATGAAAAGGTTAAGGAAAATATTATATTAGATTTATTAAGCCTCTCTAGGGTATGTAACATTACAAAACCTGCTTTTAACATTTAAT
>NW_010559489.1:0-12074 GCF_000687285.1 Phaethon lepturus | reverse complement strand
CATCCGATCCATTCATCCCCCCTCCCCCCTCCCATGATAGGTGTTTTACCTTCTTCTCTAGACTAATGTCTTTTTGCAAAAGACCAAAAGTTATAGGGAAAGCAAATAAAATTCTGCAAGTCACAAACTTTTTGCTTTTTCATCATTCCTTACAAGGTTCTGCCTCCCCCTTCCCCAACTATGTGACTTCCACTTCTCGGGACACATCTGTCAATCAGGCATACTGCTGCTATCTTAAACCTCTTATGGGAAAGCTCCTGCAGCAGTCAGGAACTGTGCAAGGTTTGGAGCTCCCCCTCCCCATTCTGAAACACACATCCCTATCCTTTGGAGCCTAACACTAGTAAGAGGCAGAATGAAAAAAAAAAAAAAACCCGCACAGAAAAGCATGGGAATATCCCACTAAAATGGCTTAGTTCACCTATGACAAATCATTATGTTATTGTGGCCACAGGGTCGCCCTGTCTCCACCTCTCAGCACTTCGCAGCCTAAGCAGAAACACTGAGAATTATCAAGACTAGGTAAAACCCATGCATGTGCAATATAGCACCTACTGCAGGCAGGCTGGCATTTACCTTTCTCAGCTGCTTAAGAAGTTACCCGAGCATCCTCAGCATTGCAGGAGTCAGGCAGCCAGGACGGGGCAGGAAGCATTAGGGCACGTGTCAGATTCATCACTGCTGCTCACTACACCTCCCCTAATTAGCCACACTGGAAAGGAGAGGTAATGGGAAGTACCGTGAACCACCTTGCTGAACTTGTCTCCTTCCTTAAGGCTGCTGTCGGGTTGCTGCTATTCCTCACTCTCTTGGCGTCCTTACTAGGGGACGAGGGAGATCTCCTTGCACCCGCAAAGGCGCAGCCCCACCGCTACAGCAGTGTGTTCTGCAACAGGGGCGAGAGGGGGTACTCCCTGCCTCCCGCGGCACGCGGGCAGTTGTCAAAGGCCGAAATGGTGGAGGAGGCTGTGAATGCCTGAAGACAGCAGTCTTTCCTAGTTTGAAAGAAGGGGAGAGCCCTATCCAGTACATGTAAGTTACACTCAATCCTGAGGCTTTCCCTGCATTAGGTGGTGCCGATCCTTCTTTCCATTGGCTGTGTATTTCCTCTTCCTTCCTGTGTGCAGTAGCAGCGGCTATTGGACAGAGAAAGAATGAAGAAAAAAAGGAGAGAAAGAATTAAAAAAAAAACCACAAAACAGGTGGAGAAGGAAAGAAACTGGGAGACCTTGAGCTTAGGACGGGAGAGAGCTGAGGAGTGCACAAAGGAGTCAGTGTTCTTACAGTAATAATAGAAGAGGGAACAGAGGTGGGGACTCAGGAAGAGGGGTGTAGATTAAAGCAGCGGAAGAGGAAGAGGGGCCTAAGATTCGCTGTATCGCGGCGCTTGGGAAGTCACTGCTGGTGGATCCGCCCCCGTAAGGGAGGGAGGCAGGCAGGCTGGCCGGCTGGCCGGGGCCGTTGGAACAGATACCTTTTTGCTTTATTCCTCCCATTTCTTTACCCTTTTTTGTTGCTTGTTCGCTTCGCGCTTGGGGGGGTCAATGCGTAAGGCGGGAGTGATCTAGGCTAAAGCGACGCCTCAGTAGCCTAGCGGGAGCCTAAGGACAGGCCTGGGCTGCAGCCTCAAAATTAGGATGTCCCGACATGAAGGTGAGAGACCCAAGGCCGCGGGCGGGGAGGGGTGGTGTCCTTGAGCCGTGTACGGCGTTAGGGCCTTGCATGCCGCCGTGTGAGGTGAGGCAGCGTGGCGGGCGTCGCCGCCGTCACTGAGAGCGGGGCCTGTGGAGTCGGTCGCGGAAAGTGTCTATGGTGGGAGGAGGAAGGCGTCGCTTTTTTAGTGTCACGGGAGGGGAGGCGGTGGCCGTTACGGGTAGGCTCCGAGTCCCTTTTCTGTCGCCATTAAGCACGCACGCCAGGCCTGTGCTCGGTGAAGTTGAAGGGCCTGCTGCAGCTTGAAGCGGGCCTCGTCTCTGTCACCCCTCGCTAGCCTGCGACTCGGGCCCTGCCTCGCCCCGGACAAGGAGTGTGTCCGAGGCAGATAATAGAGGGGGAGGAGACAGGAGAGCTGTTTATTTTCACTCCTCTTACTTCACTGTTTGAAGGATGGGCCTGAGAGGTGGGGTGGGCCTGGAGGAATCTGCTTTGGTGGAAAGGAGGAAGGTGTAAGGGGGGGTGGGAGGTGTGTGTCAGGGTGGCTTGCTGATGTGTACTGGGAGTTGTGAATGGCATGATGTGCAGGGGAGGCAGGCTTGGCATGATGTGCTCCCTGTGAGGGGAAGTACCCCCAGGTTTCTTAGGGTAGGGAGGAAGAGGAGAAGGGACTGTGGGATATGAGGCACGGGGAGAGTAGTGCTTGAGGGGAGGCGATGCAAGGAGGGTGGCCTGGCATCCAGGGGAAGTGGATTGGGGTGTGGTCTGCTTTGGTGTAATGAAGTGTGGGGGGGTGCGGCAGGTGTAGAAGGAACTCATGCATGTAACTGGCTGTGGTGTTGGGATTGGGAGAAAGAGTTTATGCAGTCTTCATGGCCTTGTTCAGGTGTACTTTGTATTTTGGTAGCTTTGGCAGGTTGAGAAGTAATATATTAGTTTTGTATTTTAAAAGAGGAAACATGCTGATGTAGTAGCAACTTTTGTAGAGAGGTCATGGTACAATTATTTTGTGTGTTTGTCCTTGTTCTTCTGTATTTATTTTTTTTCCTATGGGTAAGTGAAGTGGATAGTTGAGGATTAATAAGAAAAAAGTGAGAAGAATGGAGAGAAAAATGAAAGAAGGGAATTTATGATTTATGTAGAGAGAAGTTGTGTGTGATATTTGTAAAGAAACTTGCTTGGTTTTCTACCTCTTCTTACCAGTAGTTGCACTAGTATAAAATATTCTGTAGAAGTTATGCCTTGTATCTTGAAAGGATAATTTTTGCTCTGTTAGGAAGTAAATTTACTTCCTATCTCCATTCCTTTTAAAAACATTATTCTCACAGCTCTAGGAGAATCAGAATTATTTATGGAGATATCTTTGCTTTCAAAACATTAAGATTAAATAATGTGCTAGAAGACTTCAATGTTTGGGAGTAATAATACTGACTTCTAGATGGAAGGTTGGTAGCTTGATGTTGAACTAGAGTAAGTATGATGGCTATTCAGTGTATAGCTACAGCATTTTGTTAGTGTGCGTGCTTGCCTATCTAAGACCAGTCTTGCCTGAATCTACTAATGCTCTTTTTTTCTAGTAAAGGTACCAAATCCTCTTGGTTCTGTTCTAATTAAGATGTGGTTTTGTGTGTGTTTGTGTTTTGGTGTTGTGTGGGGTTTATTTTTTTTGGTGTGGGTTTTTTTTTTTTTCCAAAGAGGGTGGATGGGGTTGTTGGATTATCTGCATTTTATGCAGATAATGAGGCAAATGCTAACAACAGTGAGTAAAATAAGGGTTAATAAAAAGTTTTTGTTTGTGGCTTTGTTGGAGAAAGTACTCTGGAAGCTGCTGCTGTGATAGATATCCATGGTACGTGATTTAAAGCAGGGTAGTAGGATGCAGACTTGTTAGATTGTGCTGGTTAAAGCTACAAAAATGGTATGATGTGGTGGTCAGTGTAGGGTCTGTGGTTGGCTGAGAGTTCTCAATCTGTAAGTTGATGGAAGTTGTTTTTGCGAGGATAAAGTATAGGAGAAAAGTGAGTTTCAGTCATGTTAAGTTGTATCTCTGATGTGTGTTTTTTGTCAAAATGGCAGATTCAGTTTTGTGATAGGGAAGGATGTATTTGAAAAGATAAATGCTAGAGAACTTGGAATACTAATGTCTCAGGGCTCTAAATAAATATTCAATGGCAGTATAAGCTTGCTTTTCATCAGGATCTCTTGGCAATTTGCTTTGTGGCAAGAAATTAAGTCATGTTGTACATCAGAAATTGGTTGGGAGACAGGAAAAGAGAGAATAGAACTCAACCACTGACCTTTTGCCATTGACTGTTTAATACCTTCAGAAATGGAATTGGTATAGAACTTGGGGATATATTCCAGGTGGGGTCTCACCAGAGCAGAGTAGTGGGGCAGAATCACCTCCCTTGGCCTGCTGGCCATGCTTCTTTGGATGCAGCCCAGGATACGGTTGGCCTTCTGGGCTGTGAGCGCACATTGCCGGTTCATGTGCAGCTTTTCATCCACCATTACCCCCAAGTCCTTCTCTGCAGGGCTGTTCTCAATTCCTTCATCCCCCAGCCTGTACTGATACTGGGGGTTGCCCTGCTCCAGGTGCAGGACCCTGTACTTGGCCTTGTTGAACCTCATGAGGTTCACAGTGGCCCATTCCTCCAGCTTGTCGAGGTCCCTCTGGATGGCATCCCGTCCCTCAGGCACGTCAACCGCACCACTCAGCTTGGTGTCATCTGCAAACATGCTGAGGGTGCACTCGATCCCACTGTGTAGGGGGAGCACTTGATCCCATTATAGTTTGGTGTATTTTGCATACTTCCTGTGTATGCCAACAGGAGAGAAATTAGAAACTTTGAATCATGAAGTCAAGGGGATGACTCTTGCTTATAAGACCAAGAAAAGGCAAGATGGATGTGTGGTATGGCAGGCAGATGTTTGGGTTGTGTATTTGGGAAAAGTAAAAGCCAATAGCTTAAGTAGTATGTGCTCACAGTGGTGAGTGAAAGAAGGGGGGCAGAAGGATGGAACAGGTTTAAAGTTTGATTGAAGTAGGTATGAAAGTTCTTGAGGCTTTTTATAATAAAGGCTGTAAAATTCCCATATTAAAGACAGTACTTTCCTAGTACTGCTTTTCCTTGTAAGCAATTGTATTTTCTGTGGCTGTGTTACCTGACTGAAAAGAGAGATTCTCTGTGATGGTGAGTGGGAATGGTTGTGAAGCCATTCTCTTTGTTATGTTTCCGTTGTAAGAAAATGTTTGAGAATTCAAGGTAGAATATTGGTAATATTTAAATGATCCAGCGTACTTTTTTTATGTTCTACTCTAATTTTTTTTCACTGCACTTTTATTTTGCGTTCAAAGAAACCCTTATATTTGCAAGTCAGCCTACTGTCTGGGTGTGAGACCTGCTGAGAAGAGTCAACAAGAGTGTGTCTCCTTATAGTACTGTGCAGACTCTGGGGGATGGGGGGGTGTTCTGCCTTCAGGGATATAGGATTCATAGGATGCAGGGGAAGAGCATTTTGGGCTTGTGCAAGACTTAGTACAGTGTATTTAGGGTGTATATAAGGTGCCCACCAAAGCTACTCTATCACTCTCTCAGCTGGACAGGGGAAAGAAAGTAGGAGAAGCTTGTGGGTTAAGATAAGGACAGGGAGAGATCATTCAGCAATTACCATCGTGGGCAAAATGGATGCAACTCGGGGAAATTAGTTTAATTTATTATCAATCAAATCATGGTAGGGTAATGAGAAATAAAAACAAATCTTCAAACACCTTCTCCTCCCCTCCTCCTTCTTCCCAGGCTCAACTTCACCCCCAACTTTCTCTACCTCCTCCCCCTGAGCGGCACAGGGGTATGGGGAATGGGGGTTGCAGTTAGTTCAGTGCATGTTTCTGCTGCCCCTTCCTCCTCAGGGGGAGGACTCCTCACCCTCTGCCCCTGCTCCAGCATGGGGTCCCTCTCATGGGAGACAGTCCCCCATGAACTTCTCCAATGTGAGTCCTTCCCATGGGCTGCAGTTCTTTATGAGCTGCTCCATCCTGAGTCCCTTCCATGGGGTGCAGTCCTTCAGGAACAGACTACTCCAGCATGGGTCCCCCATGGGGTCATAAGTCCTGCTACCATATCTGCTCCAGCATGGGCTTCCCATGTAGTCACAGCCTCCTTCGGACGTATCCACCTGCTTCAGCGTGGAGTCCTCCATGGGCTGCAGGTGGATATCTGCTCCACCGTTAACCTTCATAGGCTGCAGGGGGACAGCCTGCCTCACCATGGTCTTTACCATGGGCTGCAGGGGAACCTCTGCTCCAGTGCCTGGAGCACAACCTCCCCCTCCTTCTTCACTGACCTTGGTGTCTGCAGAGTTGTTTCTCACATATTCTCACTCCTCTCTCCAGCTGCAATTACTATTGCTGCTTTTTTTTCCCCTTCTTAAATATGTTATCACAGAGGTGCTACCACCATTACTGATTGTCTCGACCTTGGCTGGTGGTTGGTCTGTCTTGGAGCCAGCTGGCATTGGCTCTATTGGACATAGGGGAAGCTTCTAGCAGCTTCTCACAGAAGCCACCCCTGTAGCCCTTCTGCTACCACAATCTTGCCACACAAATCCAGTACAATCCTGATCAGCCAGAGAGAGGAACAGGCCATTGGTGCTGTTTGAGAGTGCTGCTGTATTTTTCTGTAGTCTTGATCTGTGTGGCTGGCTTTGTTGCATGTATGCCTACTGGAAATACATGCTTATTCAGTCTTGCTACTCTTTGGACCTGGGCATGGCACTGTGATAGCCTTGCCTTTATTGAGCTACCGGTTTTAGCACCTCTTCCCAGAGTATACCTTTTAAATAGAATAGCCAATTTCCATCTAGCCTTGTGTAAAGGTAAGAGTTTGCAACAACTGTTGAGTTGTACTCTTGCCAGATGTGTTAAGTAATTAGTGGCTGAAAGAAAAAGCTTGATTGATTGATTAAGTCTATAACAGTATGAGTTAAGGTGAAGGCAGTTTGCTCAACTGAGCCATACTACTTAGTTCTCTGAAGCCTAATCAGGTATATCACTGGTTCCTGTTGTTTGGTTTCTCCTTTTTTGTCAGTCTTCTGTGTGTGTTTTCTTGTATGTTAAGGCAAGTTCTTAAAAACCTTCAAAGCTTTTCTTCAAAAAGACAACCCCTAAGCCTTTCAGGACTCAACAGAGAAATGTCAGTTCTTAATGTTTGTTTTGTCTATCCTTAGGATTTTTTGTGTTCCTTTTCTTCACACTTATTCTAACTATAAAATTAATTTTCAAGTGATATCCCCCCCCAGCCTGTGTTCTCCCAAGCTGAGTCTTTATTGTCCTTTCCACAACTACACAAACCCCTCAGGACCTTGATGACATACTACTAAATGAGAAAATTCACCATTGATTTTAATGAGTGCTGGGTTAGGGTGCAGCTATTAATATTTTCTTGCACTTATTACTGTTTAGAGCTCTCCTCAGTTCAAGTATTCTCTGTTCATAGAACTCATGTGCTGTTTACCAATTTCCAAACTAACAAATGTTAAGTAAGACCACACATGGTGCCAATTCTTATGCTGCCACATAAGTCTTTCTGTGCTGATACAACGCATTGCTGTTTACATAAATTACTGTATTTATAGTAGTTGCGCAAGCTTTTATGTTGTGATGGTGTTTGAAGACTAAATTACCCTAATTGAAAGATAAGACCACTGAAAGACAACATCAGATATTTTAATTAAACGGATCTGCTTGATTACAAGTCCTTGCATTGTCCGCTAAGTTTGTAATTCTATTTTATAATGTTATTAGGTATGAAAAAAAACTTTTATTGTAAATAGGTTTTGCTTACAGCTTCTGACTTCTGTTATCTTCTAAATGTTTATAAAATTGTTTAATTGGTTTTAAATATTGATCTTCTATTATAGAATCATAGAATAGTTTGGGTGGGAGGGGACCTTTAAAGGTCATCTAGCCCAACCCCCCTGCAGTGAGCAGGGACATCTTCAACTAGATCAGGTTGCTCAGAGCCCCGTCCAACCTGGCCTTGAATGTTTCCAGGGATGGGGCATCTACCACCTCTTTGGGCAATCTGTGCCAGTGTTTCACCACCCTTGTTGTGAAAAATTTCTTCCTTAGATCTAGTCAAAACCTACCCTCTTTTAGTTTAAAACCATTGTCCCTTGTCCTATCACAACAGGCCCTGCTAAAATGTCTGTCCCCATCTTTCTTATAAGCTCCCTTTAAGTACTGGAAGGCTGCAATAAGGTCTCCCTGGAGCCTTCTCTTCTCCAGGCTGAACAACCCCAACTCCCTCATCCTGTCCTCATAGGAGAGGTGTTCTATCCCTCTGATCATTTTTGTGGCCCTCCTCCGGATCTGCTCCAGCCCACTCCTTATAGAAGGCAGCAAATAGAAGTGTTATTTTTGGAGGTCTCAGCTATAACAACTCTTCGCCAATAATGTGGACTGAGCAATTGTATGTTGTTAAACAAGCTAAAGCATTCTTGAGATGAAGAGAGTTTTCTGCAGCTGTTTTATCTTATCTAGATGAGTTGCCTGGGAATCCTATAAGCATATTAAAATTGTCATCTCGTCCATGGTTGCTTTCCAAATTTGGCATAAAGGTGTCCATTTTTTTGATTTGTGTTTTCTCTTTAAAGTGGATAAAGGTTTGCTCTTCACTAGAGCTGAGACTGGGAAGTGTTCATCCTGGTTTGTCAGGAAGATAATTGTATTAGATTGTAGGCCATACAGTGATTTGGGAGTGTGTGTGTGTCAAATGCTGTCTAGAGAGCAGGTCCAGTTTTCAGAAGTGTCTAACTAGAGAAGTCTCTAATTCATGTGCTTGGTGTCCCAGAGATATACTTGAAAAGCTGAAAGCATCTGCAGATTTCATTGTAAATCCTTAGAACTAATTTATCATCTTGGTATATTGAGAGAGAGAGTATATGTTTAATGTTGGCAGAAACTGATCCAAGTTATACCTAAAGTGTGTTGATATAGAACCCATTCTGGTCTATTTCAGTATAAATGGGTAATGTTTATATTTTATCCCATAGAAGTATTTGTGTTGTATCCTCTTAGTGGCTTGGTTCTTGTGATAATCAACTTGATAACATCAGTAGTTTAGTGATTTGGGGAGGGGGGTTACAAAGTTCAGTGAACTTGATCACTTGTTTGAATGTAACCTTGTATTGAATAGATTTAAAAATAATCAGCATTCCCTGCATCTACTAGTAATCTGTGTTATGACATCTAGCTAGGATTGTAAGAAAACAACTTTGGCCAATAGACTGTTCCACCTAGGGTGGTAGTAAAACTGTTTTGGTGACATCAAAGGGAAAAATTAAGCACTTGATGTTTATACTTGGATTGGAAGATTATTCTTAGGCCTGTAGCATTGGTGTTAGTTGTGGCATGCCCTCTCCTGGTATGATAGATGTACTCAACAATTTTTTTGCCTCAGTTTTCACTGGCAATCTGTCTTCCCACATCTCTCAAGCCTCTGAATCTCAAAGCAGGGACAGGGAATGAAGTCTCTCTCATTGCAAGAAAAGATCAAGTGTGATACCACCTGAGGGACCTGAACATGCACAAGTCCATGGGACCTGATAAGATGTATCCCAGGGTCATGAGGGAATTGACTGATGTAGTTGCCAAGCCATTCCATCATATTTGAAAAGTCATGGCAGTGAAGTCAAGTCCCTGGTAACTGGAAAAAGGGAAATATCGCATCCATTTCTAAAAAGGGTAGTAAGGAGGACCCTGGGAACTACCGACCATCAGCCTCATCTCTGCCCAGTAAGATCATGGAACAGTTCCTCCTGGAAGCTATGTCAAGGCATATGGAAGGTAGAGAGGCGATTAGAGACAGCCAACATGGCTTCAGCAAGGGCAAATTGTGCCTGACTGATCTAGTGGCACTCTACAGTGGAGTGACTGCATCAGTGGGCAAGGGAAGAGCTACGGATGTCATCTACCTAGATTTCTGTAAGGCCTTTGATATGGTCCCCCACAACATTCTTGCCTCTAAACTGGAGAGAGGTGTGTTTGATGGATGGACTGTTAAATAGAATTGGATGGATGGCTGTGTCCAAAGAGTTCTAGTCAATGGTTCAGTGTCCAAGTGGAAACCAGTAACAAGTGGTGTCCCTCAAGGATCTGTACTGGGACCAGTACTATTTAATATCTTTATCAATGGCATAGTCAGTGGGACTGAGTGCGCACCCTCAGCAAGTTTGCGGATGGCACCAAGCTGAGTGGTGCAGTTGATTTGCTAGAGGGAAGGGATGCCATCCAGAGGGACCTTCAAAGACTTGAGGAGTGGGCCCATGAGAACCTCATGAAGTTCAACAAGGCCAAGTGCAAGGTCTCACACCTGGGCCAGGGCAATCCCCAAATATCAATATGTACTGGGGGATGAATGGATTGAGAGCAGCCCTGCAGAGAAGGACTTGAGGATACTGGTGGCTAAAGAATTGGACATGAGCTAGTAATGTATGCTTGCAGCCCAGAAAGGCAATTGTATCCTGGGCTGCATAAAAAGAAGCATGGCCAACAAGTCAAGGGTAGGTGATTTCACCCCCCCCCCCCCCCCCACCAAAAAAAAAAAACAACAACATTGCTGCTTTTCTTGCAAGAGCTGATATGTGTGTTGGGAAGTTCAGGAAGGAAAATGATAGATTTGTGTTTAAGATACTGCTGTGGAGCAATTGACTTTACCTTTGCCATGTCTATTGTAGAGTGTTGGGCAAGTAAAACCTTATTGGGTGCTTATTAATTGCTTGTTACTTGCTTTCTAAATGACTTGCACTTCTTACTTGTAACTTCTGGAATCTGGGGTGTGAAAGCAAAGTGAAAAAACTTTTAACATTGTGTTTACACCCATATGTGTTATCAGCAGAGCTGAAATTCACTGGCCCAGCAGTACTGGATGGTGCTCATATCTTTAGAATAGGGTCCGAAAAGTATCAGATGCTGTAGCAGTGGACTCCACAAGTTTGTTGATAACAGAGATAACAAGGCTTGGGGATCTGCTTCTGCTCCAGGTTGGGGAGAGAAAAAGAGTCTCATTTGGAGAACAATAACTCTTCTGCCATTCTGGTCTAGTATAGGCCTGGTTTTCTTCCTCCTTTCTATTCAACTACAAGTCTACCTTGCCTTTGGCTGCAGCCTCAGTCCTACCAATTAATTTTGGAAACACTTTAGTCTGGTTGCTGCTTTTTCCATGCTGCTGTAGAATCATAGAACCATAGAATAGTTTGGGTTGGAAGGGACCTTTTAAGGTCATCTAGTCTAATCCCCCTGCAGTGAGCAGGGACATCTTCAACTAGATCAGATTGCTCAGAGCCCCATCCAACCTGACCATGAATGTTTCCAGGGATGGGGCATCTACCACCTCTCTGGGCAATCTGTGCCAGTGTTTCACCACCCTTGTTGTGAAAAATTTCTTTTTTCACAACGGAAGGATGATGTTGCATGTTGAAATTCAGTGGTATTCTTGCATGTAATTCCATTAGTCTTTGAGAAGGATCAACCTGCTTAGCACTCCATATAAATTAAGAAGAAACGTGTAGATAACTGGCACTTTTCTTCTGTAGAAGAGATTGTTGTTAGGCTAGTTTTGTATGTACGTAGGATACCAGAAGGATTTGGTAATCCTTATTTTGTGTATTAATGAAGGAAGGACTATGATCAAGTTACAGACCAGAAGGCTAGTTCTTGAATGTTAACTGGAATGTTACATTAGTGGAACTACCCACAAACATCACGTTGTTTCAATGCCCTTCTAAAACTAAGGGGTTTTAGTCTAAATTGTTTTTCTAACTTTGAGATACTGTTCTGTATCCACAGTTAAATCTTGCTGTCCTTATTGAGCTTCCTTAGCCAGGAACATTTTCTACTTGAATACCTTAGATGCAGGTTTCATGTCCATTTAAGTAGGTTTTATAGTGATTAGGGGATAATCTTTTCTCCCTTTGGTATTTCTGAAAGTTAAGTATGCATCCCAAAATATTGCTAAATGTGCAATGCTTCATAATGTTTGAGGCAGAGAGCAAGAAACAACTGAATATTTCAGTTTCACTGTATGATTCCCCTTGACCATGCATTTTTCATAAGAAAACTAGCTACTGAGTTCTAGTCCTGACTTAGTCTGTTGATGAGTGAAGTTTGCACTGTTTTACAGTTTTGGCAGCTTAGATCTTGAGCTCTTCATTTCAGATGACAAGTCATCTTTGAGACATCTTTCATGCGGTTTGAAAATATCCTTCACATGGCTGCTTTAAGTCATGCCAATTGAAATAGAATCATGGAATAATTTAGGTTGAAAAAGACCCTTAAGATCATCAAGTCCAACCATTAACCTAACACTACCACGTCCGCTACTAAACCATGTCCCTAAGTGCCACGCCTACATGTCTTT
>NW_010559488.1:0-301 GCF_000687285.1 Phaethon lepturus | reverse complement strand
TGTTTGAAACTATAATCAGGACCCAAGATCCCCATTGGAGTGATTTACAGGTAATATTAGACGCATTGCTAGATGGTACTGAAAAGAAAATGGTATTAAATACTGTTCAGAAACAGGTAGAAGGGGCATATGCTAATGGGGATTTGCAGGGAACGATAGATCAGAATTTTCCTGCCGCAGACCCAGAGTGGGGTCCCAACCAGATGGAACCCCAGGGGCTTTTAACAAGATATCAGAGATGGATACTAGGATACTATTTGGCATAAGGCATGCTATACCAAAAGCGATTAATTGGTCTCAA
>NW_010559487.1:1000-4561 GCF_000687285.1 Phaethon lepturus | reverse complement strand
GGGGAACAAGTGGTCTTTCTTGGGGGGAGGGGGGAACAACACACAAAAAAACCCCACAACAAACAAAGCCCCTCAAAACCCAAAAAAACAACCTCGCGCCTGGCTTCCCCGCGTGGGTCGTGTCTCTGTGATGGCTGCCGTGGGACTCATCCGGAGATCTCAGGGAGTGCGTGTGTGCTTGTGCGGGTCCGTGTGTGCGTGTACCAGCCCTTACCAAAGTCACACGGAAACAAAACCAAACTGAACCAAACCGAACCAAAGCCTTCTTGCTTTTCCTAAACTTTTCCTTTCTTTCGGCGAACGGCAACGTTTAAACAACTTGCACCGACAGAGCAGGCAAATGTGTTAAGGGAGGGATAGAGTAAGGAAAGAGAAAAAAGGCAGGGCAGGAAAAAAATCTGCTTTCCGACAGCCATACAAAGACAAACCTTCCGTTGAACTCCGAGGCATCAGGCAGGAAAAAAATAAACGGGAGCAAAAAGTTTGTCAGAAATATTCAGTATGCTAAAAATCTCTCGCAATATCCGATTTAAATGTTAACAGGGAGAGAGATACAAGTAGATAAAGCTGATCTAATCTATCTATGTGTCTAATCATTCCTCTGTTCCTCCCTAATCGGCACCTGGACGCATACAAAAATTCTATTTCTTTGTATCAAAACCTCAGCTTTATCCGCTCAGAAATCCTTTTCCCCGCAGTAAAAATTCACCTTCCGTAAATTAAGCTGGTTGCTTAAATGAAATTTGTTTCCAAAATTGCAAACAACTCCCTTCTGTATCTAAGACCGCTTTCGAAAAGTCCCCCAAATCAAAAGTAAACCTTCCTTCTCCCGACAAGCTGAGGAACTAAAGGTTTCCCCGTCAGCGGGGAGAGACAAATAGGACCGTATTTACTGTACTTACTTTTCCTCCAAATCTCGCTCCCAGTCATACAAAGCTCTCTATGTTGGTCTTTCCAAAAAGACGTAGCGGTCAAAGGCTCGCGAAAAAAAAAGAACCCGAAGTTTGTAAAACTAAGAAGGTTTATTTTCGTCCCTTAAAAAAAAAAAAAAACAAACCAAACACAACGAAACAAAAGAAAAAAATCCCAAACCTCTCTTTGTATGGGAGAAAAGAAATCTTGTTTTCCTTTTTTTCTATTTTTTTTTTTTTAAGGAGGAAAATAATCCAACAACCCAACAACAAAGAATTATCTTTTATATCTCTGAGAAGGAAACTCTAACTATTTAAACCTAGCTTTCTGCATTAAAATTCACTATATAATTTTATCCTCTCTGGCCATTTTTTGTTTACATTTTTCACAAGGATCTCCTTATGTTACCCCCCTCAAAAAAAAAAAAAATCTGCCATTCACTGCTCAGCCCAACTAAAACCTATTTACTCCTTTTTATAACCACGTCTGCTGCTGATTTTTTTGTATCTGTACAAATTTTTTTTCTTTGGCAGGCACAAAGCCTTGTATTTTTCAAAAGAGGGGATTAGGAACGTTTGCAAGACAGCAGACAATGCCTAAGTCCCGGGCAAAAAAGCACCATAGTTTATCCAATTTTCGACTTAGTGCCATTCAACTGGTCATTTATGCAATGTCATCCGACCAAACAACATGTTTCCCTCTAAAAAAAAAAAAAAAAGAAGAAGAGGTTGGTTAAGCTGCTAGAGGCACATTCTTTTTATTATTTATTCAAAGAAAAAGAAAATAAACAGATTTTCTTTGGGAAAGATTAATTTTTCGATCACACTTTATTCAAAAGTAAAAGACTTAGGTCTTTGTACTTAATCTTTTATTTTCTCTGCTCCTTCTTTTTCCGAAGAGAAGAGGGAATGCATTGAGCTATCGAAAAGCCTGAGCGGTGAGAAGTTGAAAATACTAATATTTGTCTTTATGATTTAGATGATTCAGAACAAACTTGGACTCTTGCGAATATCACCTTGAGCTTAGAGGGAAGCGTTTTGGTGGCGAACAGAAACAGGGCTGTACACAAATACTTTTAAACCAAAATTGTGGTCTAACCAGTCTTCCCCTTTCTCCTTAGTCTTTCTTTTTAAAACGTTCATCAGCATATGCCTCATTTCAAATGCAACAAATGTAAATATACTTTTCCCTGCACAGAATTTTAAGTGAATGTCCAATAGTTTCGAGGGTGGTTTAAGTCAGCCTAACAGATGCAAACAGTCTTGGAGCTGGAGTGGCATCTTTCAGTGCCCTAAAAAGATTTTCCATGGGCAACAAAGAAAACTGTCACACCTTTTCCCATCACCGCTTTAATTTATGCTCAGTCGCCAAGTTTTTTTCATATTGATTTCATAATCACTTTAAGGCAGAACACTTAAAATAAAAAAGAGCCTTGAAAAGGAAGGTCTTACAAGGCCAGCGCCAATATGGTGAAAGTGGGGGAGAGAGCCAGGACTGTAAAGGTTGTTTTGTAAAGTGGGGTTTTTATTATGCACCGACTCTCTCCGCATTTACTTAACTCTTCACGGGCTGTTGAGTAGGTTAACACCCTTAAAGGCCTCTTTCATGTCCAATACCTCGTTTGTTTGTAGAGGAAAATGCGTCTTTAACACATTTCCAATGGGCAAAGATTTAGATTTGGTTTGTTGTGTTGGTTTTTTTAACCTCAACATAAGGAAAAACCCAAAGAAAACCCAACCCTTTCAAGTCTTTTATCATTCCAATAAAAATATTTATTAAAGAAGGCGAAGATCCCCAAATAAATCAGCCTTGTAACAGGAGAATAAAGGAGTGAGATCTCTTCGGATGTGCACCAGAAGCCCTGGGCAGGTTTTTGGATGGTTCTTCACGCCACTCTCACACATGGGTGCCTCTGTGTGTGTGCACACAGATGCATATTCATCCCCACCTATGTGCGGACACACGCATTATTACAACACCCTTACGACCCCGTGTAGCCGGCAAAGCTCAGTAGGTCGTCTGTTGTTTGTGCTCTTTGTCTACTTTTGTGCACACTTTGTAAGTCGGTATATATGTGTCATAAAACATGTATATGAATTTAGCTGTATATACATATAATTATGCAGGTAAACACACAAAAATACTATAGAAAAGTGTATTTTTACCTTTGTGCGTGCAACTGTAGTGTGCGAAAACAGTTCTCTCAAGACTACTTGTTTATCTCTCCCTCCTGCCACGTATCTGCTGATCTAACTCCCCAATTCAGGAGAAACTCGTATGGAAATGGCAATGAAAGTGAGAATTATTCTGCATTTCGTAGAGCAGGGGCAGACTGCAGAACGGTGGTGGGATTTCGCCAGAGCACTTTGAGTTGGATGAGAGTAACTGTGTTTTTCTACTTCACCATAACTATTGTTCCTGTGCGAGCTGTGCAACAAAACAAAAGCTATGTGATCTCTTTGTGGGTTTCTGTATCTGATTTTCTTTCTTTCCTTTCTTTCCTCCCCCCCCCGCCCCTTACTTAAGAGCTCAGTGGAGGCCCAGTGTGGACTTGTACTGAACGGGCAAGGAGGTGTGATAAGAAGAGGTAAGAGGTTACAAATACTTGGGTCTATCAATTTTTGTGAACATAAAACCCTCTCCATTTCT
>NW_010559487.1:698-969 GCF_000687285.1 Phaethon lepturus | reverse complement strand
TCCCTTCCCCACTGTTTAGCGTAGTTTGGAGTTACTGTCGAAACACTGATAATTTGACATTTGACAGAAGTACGTTCAAACTACCTCAGAGCACTTCACATTTCACAGTCCGTTTGCATTTTACAAGTGATCTGTTCCTCGGTAGCTTTTGGATGCTCCCGCTGAATCCAAAGCTTTCCTGACTCGTTTTATCATTCCCCGTTTAATCGAGTTTATCCCGGATAGTTTGAGAAACGTGTTCCCTGGCTCCGGGCTGTTAAATCGGCAGGTT
>NW_010559487.1:0-688 GCF_000687285.1 Phaethon lepturus | reverse complement strand
GGAGCCTTTTTGGAAATGTGGTTTCAGTAGCGCTACAGAACGGTGTAGAACTCGCTTTTGAGTGTCACTTCATTTGATAACCATCTGTCAATGTAAATATCTAAGTTAGAGGAAAGATTTGGAACTCTTGTTAAATACACATTTCTTCAGCATTTGCGAAATCTGAGTGTTCGGGAGGGGGGGAGTTTTCTTGTCGTCATTTACAGTAAAGAGAAACAGTAGTCTAAAGGCCTAAAGTAGGAACTCGTTCATCTTACAAGCTTAAACGCATACTTTCGTTCACGATATAAAACGAATAATGCAGTCGGAGAGAGAACACATCGCGACTCAGCCTCTTGGAACACGCCGTTTTTGCCCCGTTACTGCCTTTCCTTATTCATTATATCCAGCCTGGAAAAAAAGAAAAAAAAGAAAAACGAAACAGGTTATTTAGGAGATATTTTAGGCACTGTGACACTATCGTGGCAGAGAAATGATTTCATCCACCACTTCCCTAGACAAACTTTACGCGTAAACAATAATCACGCACGATTACAGGAAGTGGAGACCGAGACTAGGCGCACACGCGGTTCTCCCTGCAGGAGGGAAGGTTTTGGGGTACAGCTCTCCCCACGACCACTCAGATCAAGGTTAGTCCGGGAGTTTTACCGGGGAGGACGGCTGGGAGCCGCGGGGCGGAGAGGCGGGC
>NW_010559486.1:0-10094 GCF_000687285.1 Phaethon lepturus | reverse complement strand
ACCCACCAGGCGCTGGGGCCGCCCGGCCCGGCCCGGGCTGGGCTGAGCTGTGGCACCCAGAGCTGTTGCCCCGCTTGGTGGGCCAACAGCGTGACGCAGAAAACACCCCGTCCCCGACGGGAGAGTGGCGAGAATGGACCTGGCAGGGAGTCAGGATGTAATGCTAATGCCACCGCTTTCGTGCTGCTTCAAACCTGAACTGGGAGGCTTTCTGAAGGCATCAGAGCAAAAATAGCAGCAATCTGTCAAGTAGGTACAGACTTACTCAAACAGGTAAGCCCTACTCACAAAGGCTACGGGTACCACAAAACCACAGTCAGCACCAGGTTACCTTAAAAGACCAGGCTGAAAACCATGGTGGTTCAAATGCTGTTTCATCAGTTTCGATCGTTCCTGCCCTGGCCAGGATGGACAGCCAGAGGCAGCAACAGCTTCAACCTGCCCATTTTAACTTCTTGTACTTGCCTGCCAGAAACCTAAGCAGCCTGGTTTCCTGCAAATGTCTCTCAGGCCTGACTGCAAGCTCCAAGTGAAGCCTTTCCTAACGCTGATTCCTTCCTAGAGCTTCTCTCCCATGCACGTGGTCTTAAGTAATGGCGTGGAGCACACTTGGAAAAGACATCTGTGGTCAACAATAAACTCAGAGAAATGTAAATGTCTTTGAGACTTTTAGCTCCTCTTGGCTGGAATGAGACAATGATTTCAAACATTACTAGAGGCAGGTGGGATGGGCAGGCACGCTGTATGGTGGCATAAGAGCTGTTCAGTGAGGATGTATCACTTACCAGACATTTAATCTGTATTCTCTGCATTTTACTAAATTCTTGCATCTACTTGTCTAAAGCAATTTGCAGTCTAAGTGTAGCTATTTAAATAATGGAAAATAACAGCAGAAAGGAAAAGAAGAAGAAAAAGTGGTGGATCTGCCTAGTACCTGCAATGCAATCTATGTTAAGAACAAGCAAACGATAAAGGATCCTATCCTTCACTGTACACTGCCACGCCAGTTTTTTTTCTAGTATATGGCAGTAAAATCTCAGCCCCCAAAAGCAGATGTCTTTGTGGTAAAGAAATCCCATCTGCAAGACAGAGGTTTATGCAGGGAACTTAAGGATGCCTTAAGCACATGTTCCCCAGCACATTAAATTTTGGGAGGTGGGCTTTTTTATAACATGCAATTTAAAATAACTAGAAACTGAAACTGAAAGAAGACAAAAGAAGGATCCAGGCAAAGGTTACACAGCAGAGTCCAAGTGATAAGAATTAGGGAGAAACAGGGATGGCGATGTTACGTGGTTCTAAAATAAAAGTACCTGTAGTCCCCTTGCAACCCTCAGATTTTAAAATTGTAATAGATGCTAATTTTTTGTTTATCTGAGGTACCCAGTGCTTGGGAATATGAAGACAGTGGAGGTGTACAGAAAGCATTTGATACAAATGAGCAATCGATTGGTATTTATTGCAACACCAATTATATGCTATTGCAGATGTTCCTTTTATTCAATCAGCTACAGTGGCAATCATCTGTAAACAAGTGATTCAGGAGGCGGTGGCTAGCCTTGCTTGTCCTTCTGCAGCCTGCCACCTCGTGACATGCAGATCCCTGAGATGAGACCCGGTGAAACCCAGTGACCCCTATAAAGGAACTATAAAAAAGACTTGAGCTCCTGCCGCTCGGGTACATAAGAAATGAGGTGCGCAGAAGCCAGCAGTGTTGAGTAGAGAGTAAGCTAGTCAACAGCAGGGACCAAGGAGTGGGGACAGGTCTAACCAGGTCTAAGCTGGAAACTTACTTCTAGACTGGAGGGAAATGCCTTTTCATCCAAATTTCACAGATGTATTTTTAGGGGTTTTGCATTATTAGTCAGGTAGGTCAACCCCTCCTCATGAGACAAGGTAAAAACCAAGTCCTTGTACTAGGGCTCTGTAGCAGTTTTTGAAGAACAACAATTATGGAAACATTTTTCAGTGTGAAGCAGTTTCTGTGAACAGCTAAGTAGGAAGGGACAAGGGGGAGGACATATGGAGACCAGTCCCTCTTCCACATGGCGCCTGCCATCACACGTGTATGGAAAGAGGAAAAGACAAGCCTATTTCTTACAATACCTGAACTGTATGCACATGCAGGCTTTCTAGTTTGGTTGTTTTGCTGTCAAAACAGCTCAACTTGTCCCAGCATTTGCGGAGTCATGACAATAAGAAACTTTAAAGTTAGACTTGAGTTGAAATTAAACCTGTACTTAAGCTTTAATGGCCCATTTATTTTTCTTTGAATTTTCATCTTCCTATGTGTTTCCCATGCCTTGGAGCATGCTCTGCAACTTTTAGTTCCAATCTGGCTGGAGTACTGCCTTGGTTATTGCACAGGAAGTCAAATTAACACCTTTTTTTTTTTTAATAATGGGAATCAAATCACCTAAGGATCACCTAAGAACGCATTAGATACTGGCACAGGTATATTTTCCTCATAAACATGTGTTGTTTTCCAAAATATTACATCTTGAAAGGAAGCTTCTTTAAAAAGCCTTAAAATGTATGTGTAAGAAATGTGCAGGTGTGGTCACTGAATGTGCAGAGACACCACGTTTCCTCCAAGCTGGAAGAGCTTTGGTAAGCGATGCTACGAGAACCGCCCTATGACATAGAAGCTGGGGTGAGTCTCCTGGGGACAATGACTTGAGCTCAAATCTCTGCTCCTAACCAGAGGAAGAAGAGCTTGAACTGGATCCCTCAGATGCTAGTTGAGTGTCTTACTCATGGAGCTATTAAATATCACGGAATCTGACCTCTCCCTTGAGTGCATAGGCCTTATCAGTTACGCTCACTTTTGAGTCCTTCCCCCCACAGCTTGCATCACTGACCTGCAGTTTGGTTGTGGAGAGAGGCTTAGGTGGCGACTGTCTGCAGGCAGTGGCCGTGAGGACGCTCAGGGCCAGAGCACAGGCCTAGGTTTGTACATGGAGGGCGCTGAAGAAGGTCAAGCACTCAAGCTGTTGCAGAATGCTAAGCCAGTATTTCTATAACAGCCTGTTGCAACACGTGAGTTTGGCACTCACACGCAGGCTCAATCTGCCTAAGCACAACATGCATCCTGTGTGCTTGAGCTGCATTCAGGCCACAGCTAAGCTAAAGCGACAGTGCCTTAGCTTAGGAAAATGTGTAGGTCATGGAGCTTGGTATGCTTGCTTTGGATCAAGAACTTCTCTGTGGCAGGCAATTTATTGAAAAATTAAGCTGCTTTCAGTCCCTATGTACTAACAGAAAAATGCAAAAGGTCCTTAGCATGGGCATTATAGACACCCCTTCAGAGTACTAGGCATGCTTGGCACCTACGAAAGGCTCAATATTACGGGACTTGGGTCCTCCTTAGCACTGCAAACCTGTGATGTGTGAAAAACTATGACCACGTGTTCTCTTCTGGTCATAGATGATTTCAGGTCAGCTCACCCCGACTGTTTTCCAAAGTACTGACTGCCCAAAGTTACCCTCTCCTGAAATCCATTGGCACTGAGTGGCAACGAGGTATGGTATGAGTGCTCCTTGTCTGCTTCTCTCTGTTGTAGTTGGCTGAGTTACAATCACCATGGAAGTTATCATCAGTCACTGAAAATGAGAACACACTCACTGTGCTATTTAGAGTAAAAAGCCCAAGATTCTCCAAGTGCCACAGAGAGATACCTTTTCCTTGGTAGAGTTTCAAACCAGGATGAAATCCTGTGTGGAAGTACTAGGTTTATCAGTACGCAATGGAAGCAGTGAATCCAGAGTATTCCTTTTAAAAGACTGAATTGCTTTCTGTGGCAAAAAGCAATTCTTTCAACTCTTACTGAATGATTATTAAAAATTACAGGGCTAGACAGTGAATGATAGAGCGTGGAGCTGTTCTTAGTTCTTCCATGTATTGTTTACTTTTTGAGGAACTACTTGTTTTCTAAAGGAAAGTACGTCATCCCAGAAAGCAAGTCATAGTTTATAAACAGTACCACAGACAGCACAGAAAGTTCTGCTAACTATCACATGGCAAATCATGCAAATCTCCCTGTAGAGCTGAATGAACGCCTCTCACAGATTTCTGTTTTGCACTTGCTTCTGTTTTTGTGAAATGAGAGCAAATTTTCCCTCAGGGAACACATTTGCAGGCAGGGGTAGCAGCAAACGAAAGACATGCAGTGTATGTAACCTTTGAGATACTGTAATAAAAGACAAAGAAAAATGACATGGTTTGGAAAAAGAGAAATGCTGAAATGTGATTACACACTTTTTGATATAATAAACCTTCAACATCTTTCATTTCTCAATATTTTTAACTCTCCAGGGACTAAATTGTAACTCTCTACATTATAGGGCTTGCTCATAGATACAGAAGGTATAAACCAAAAGTAAGAGAAAAGAAAAAAAAAGCGACCTAGGGGAGAGATGGGGAAAATAGGGATACACTGTGGAGTTATAAACTGAGGAATAAAGGAAATGGTACAGGTGTATTGAAATCTATGAAGAAATGGACGTGCAAGTACTTTAGAGGCAGTACAGAAGTTAAAATCTCAAGTACGGTGCATTTGGTGCTTTTTAGGGTCATTGCTGGGGGCTAGAACTCACTGCAGGTTTTTTTTAAATATTGCACTTACTGTGAAATAATTCTATTGGAAAAAAAGCAACTGTGCTAACTGAAATATCACTGTAGAATAGAC
Source organism: Phaethon lepturus (assembly GCF_000687285.1). Lineage (NCBI taxonomy): Eukaryota > Metazoa > Chordata > Aves > Phaethontiformes > Phaethontidae > Phaethon > Phaethon lepturus. The sequence continues at coordinate 5,406 of NW_010559486.1, read as the reverse complement.
TTTTTAAAGAAGCTGTATGTGGAAACTGATAAAATATTAAATTATTACATTAGAACAAATCTTTTTATAATGCATATGAATTAGTTAAGTGGCAAGAAAAAAAAGACATTAAATAGAAGAAGCTGTATCTCTTGTAGTGCCTGCAGTTGATCCTAATGTATCTAACACAACCATAAAACTATATACGGAGGGGTCCTTGTTTCTAGTATTATCGGTCACTTCACATGGTAAAATAAAATACCATGAAATTTGATAGTTATAGTCAAGGATTTTGCTCATAAGGATGTAAGCAATATATTGCCTAAAGGCTGCCCAACTTTCTCATAGTTACCTTATACATGTGAGGAGGCTCACTCCCTGAAATTACTCTGGTTCTTTGACCTTCACAGGTTTAATGGTTTGGAGTTTGGTTTGATTTGGTTTGTTTTTTTCACTGTAGCAGGGTGTACTAACCACTGCCAGAACTCTCTGTTACTGCTGAAAATGCCCACAGTAGCACCCCTGGCAGGGACAAGGTATGTATTCAGTCCCAGAACTGGGCAGGAAATGGTTCTGAGCCATATGAAAAAATAGCATCCAAAATAGGGAGGAAAAGACAATAACCCATTCTCATGGACTGTAATCCCTCCCTCCCCTTTTTCCCCCAAAATTTCACAGGTGGAGCAAATCCAAACATTCCAGTTAGTTAGATCATCTGCAATTGTTTTGTTTTGATTTTTACCACTTCATTGTGTCTTTATGAGCATTAATTCCAATTTTGCAATTAAAAGTAATGATAAAGCTCAAATCTTGCATTTTATTACGAAACACTGACAATTTTAGAACTTTTTGTCCCACACTCTTTTTGAGTTGAAACATTTGCTAAGACTAACCCTTTTGGATGAGCAATTTAATTCTCAATGAATTGGCAATTACAAATTTAATTGCTGACCTTGCCCTTTAAAAAAAAAGTTCTCCGCAGCTCTAGTATGACCTGGCACAGGAGAGGTAGTTCTTTCCTCCCTCCCTTGCAGCCTGGTTTCTCAGAAAATGGTGAGCCTTCAATAATCAGATATAGACTACTTGCTTTTCTTGATATGTTTTTCTAAAACTTTGTTTTTTTCCAGCAACATGGATAACACTTTTGCCTGAAGGCAGGTGCCTTGGCATTGCATAGCAGTGCAGAATACGGGTGGAAAGAATTGCAGCTACCTAATCTCAGTCAGCAAAAAAATTAAGGTTTTATATAACTTAGTGTCTCAAAATTTTAGTTCAAAACATAGCACTTAAGATGGATGACATTCAAGGGCTGATCAGCTGCATAGCAAAAGCTGTCTGAAGAATGTAAAAACAGGGATATGAACAAGCTCTATTAAGTAAATTTTTAAGAAAAGGTGCATATTTAAAACTTTTTTGTGATGATCATTTTCTCTCTTCTGTACTGCTTTCTCTGTAGCTTTGGCTTGGGGCTAGAGCTGGGAGGAGGAAAAAGGAAAGAATCATATTCAGGGGAAGACCTTTGAGTCTGGGTCAACGGCTGCAGTACCTCCTCTTATCCCTGCATGTTGCCAGATATAGTTTCTCAGGTTAGTCTGTCAGGGACTGACACCCGTTCCATCACAGAGAGTGTCTGGAAGAGTTTGCACTGATGGGATTCTAAGATGCTCAAATCCTGTTTACTGCAATAATCAAAGCAAACTTTTGATCAGAAGATCATGATGGATATTGCTGCAAGGCCCTCATCTGCCAACCTGAACTGCTGTCTAGGGAGGTTTGCTGCTTGCTGGGGGCTTAGATATGGGATGTTGTGAAGACACTGATATGCCTTGTCCAGCCCTCAGACTGTTAACCCCTGCTACCCCTCCAGGTGCCCTTCCAGTGCTGCTACCAGGGGAGACCTGGACTGTATGGAGCATGACTACGTGACTCTGGCCAAGGGCATGGAGGCCCAAATGGTTTTGTCCTTGATCCTGCTGGTGAGGAGGAAGGGCTTGACAAGGAGTGAATGGATCCTGTGGATCAACAACTGGTTGTGTAGCTGGTGTCAATGACAGGGATTTGTTTTTTAAGACCATGGATACTTTGTGAGGAACGAAGGCTGTTGGGGAAGAGATGGGATCCCACCTGACTAGGCAGGGCAAAAACATCTTTGCCAACAGACTGGCCGACCTGATAAAGAGAGTTTGAAACTGGGAACGATGAGGGAGGGAAATGGCAACCCACAGTCAAATGAGATCATGATGGACCAGGTTGGCAAGCAAAAGATGTAGGGTGGACAAGAGAAACCTTGAAACCAGCAGTACAGGACTGAAGGGGACCTCAAGCATATACACTCAAATAAGGAAGTGCCAAGAGGACAACGTTATGAGGGAAGCTCTTACACTTTTCCTGGGAAATCAGCACAACTGTGTGCCTCTCTGTACACTGACGCATGCAACATGGGGAGCAAACAAGCTCCATGTGCTGTTGCTACAGTATCATTGGGGTCGCAGAGACATAGTGGGATAGTTCACATGGCTGGAGCGCTGCCACGGAGGGATCCAGGTGCATTAGGTGTCCTTTGAGGAGAAGAAGGAGAGGGAATTGCCCTTTATGTGAAAGCAGCATTTTTTTGCAGGAATGTGTGGGTCTGTTCCTAGAGATGGATAATAAGCGAACAAGGACAACATTGTGGGTTTTTGCTGTAGACCACCTGATTACGAAGAAGTAGATAAGGTACCTTCTTCAAACAACTGAAAGAAACCTCACGTTCACAGACCCTGGTCCTCACAGGGGACTTCAACCACCCTGATATCTGCTGGAGGGATAGCACAGCAAGGCACAAGCAGTTCATGAGGTTTCTGGAGTGCATTGATGGTTACTTCCTGGCACAGACAATCAAGGAGCCAGTGATGGGAGGCACTCTGCTGGGCTTCATACTTACAAACAAGGAAGAACCGGTCAAGGGTGTGAAGCAACTTTTGGGAGCAACCTTGGCTGCAGTGACTGTAAAATGGTGGAGTTCAGGATACTGAGGGGGTAGAGCAAGGCAAAATCGGGTTCACAACCCTGAACTGTAGGGCAGCAGACTTTGGCCTGCTCAGGAACCTACTTAGAAGAATCCCATAGGAGATGGACCTGCAGAGAAAAGTGGTCCAGGCAAGTTCGCTAATTTTTCAAGGACCACCTCCTCCAAACTCAAGAGCAGTCCATCTTGATTTGCAGGAATTCACGACAAGGAGCTCCTGACAAAACTCTGACATAAAAAGAAAGCATAACAAGAGGTGGGAGTAGGGGCAGGTGACCTGTGAGGAATATAGGGACACTGTCCAAGCATGCAGGAACAGCATTAGAAAAGCCAAAGCCCACCAGGAGTTGAATCTCTTAGGGGACATGAAGGGCCACCAGAAAGGCTTCTACAGGTATCTCAGCAGGAAGGGCCCAGTGCTGAATGGGGCCTTCTACAGTCCAGGAAACTGTAACAAATGACACAGAAATGGCCAAAATACTCAATGCTGCCTTCACCTCAATTTTCACAGATAGGATTCGCCGTCAGGAATTCTAGGTCCCTGAAAACAGGTGGAAAGTTTGGAGCAAGGAAGACTTACTTTTGGTGGAGGAGGATAAGGTTAGGGAACATTTAAATCAACTGTACACACAGAAGTCCATGGCAGCTGATGGGATGCAGCCATGAGTGCTGAGGGAGCAGCTGATGTCATTGCGGGGCCACTCTCAATCATCTTTGAAGGGTCTTGGCAATCAGGAGAGGTTATTGAGGACTGGAAGAAAGCAAATGTCACATTTTCAGGAAGGGCAAGAAGGCTGATACAGGGAACTACAGGCTGACCAGCCTCACCTTGATCCCCAGGAAGGTTATGGAGCAAATCCTTCTGGGAACCACTTCCAAACACATGGAAGACTAGAAGGTGATTGGAAGTAGTCAGCATGGATTTACAAAGGGGAGATTGTGCATCACCATCCCAGTAGCTTTCTAAGATGAAATGACTGGCTTGGAGGATAAAGGGACAGCAGTGGATGTTTATTTTTACTTATGTTGAAAGCACGCTGTCTCCTATAACATCCTCATAGACAAACTGATGACTCAATAAATGGGAAGAGAGGTGGGCTGAAAACTGGCTGTATGGCTGGGCCCAGAGGGTTGTGATCAGCAGCACAAAGTCCAGCTAGAAGCCAGTCACTCGTGGTGTACCCCAGGGGTCAACACTGGGGCCAATACTGTTTAACATCTTCGTTAATGACCTGGATAGTAGGACAGCATGCACCCTCAACCAGTTCGCAAAACTTGATACAAAACTGGGAGGACTGGCTGATATACCAGATGGTTGTGCTGCTATTCAGAGACAGAAGACATGGGCTAACAGGAAGCTCATGAAATTCAGCAAAGGGAGATGTAAAGTCCTGCCTCTGAGGACGAACAACCCCAGGCACCAGGACAAACTGGGGAACGATAGGCTGGAAAGCAGCTTTGCAGAAAAGGACCTGGGGGTCCTGGTGGACACCAAGTGGAATATGAGCCAGCAATGTGCCCTTGCAGCAAAGAAGGCCAGCAACCTCCTGGGTTGCATCAGGTTGAGTGAGGTGATCCTTCTGCTCTGCTCCACCCTGGTGAGACATATGCAGAGTGCTGGGTCCAGTCCTGGGCTTCCCAGTAAAAGAGAGATATGGACATACGTATTGGGTCTGGAAAAGAGCCTTGAAGATGATTAGGGACTGGGACATCTCTCATGAGAACAGGCTGAGAGCTGGGACTGTTTAGTCTCGAGAAGAGAAGGCTCAGAGGGATCTTATCAATGTTTATGAACACCTACGGGGGGGTAGTAAAGAAGACAGACTCTTGTCAGCGGTGTTGAGTGAAAAGACAATGGGCACAAATTGGAAAATGGGGAATTCCATTTAAATATATGAAAAAAGTTTTTCACTCTGGGTGGGATCAAACACTGGCACAGGTTTCCCAGAGGGATTCTGGAGTGGAGTCTCCATCCTTGGAGATATTCAAACCCCAACTGGATACAGCCCTCAGCAATCTGCTGTAGCTGTTCCTCCTTTGAGCAGGGGTTTGGACTAGATGGTCTCCAGAGGTGCCTTCCAGCCTCAACTATTCTGTGATATTTCCGTAAAATTGTTGACATTTGATGTTCAGGGATGTGAGATTGAAAAGCTGTGAAAAAACCACCTCAGATAAATTTTTTCATAATGAAAAATGCAAAGTAATACTATTAATTTAAAACCACCGGAACAGTAGCACAGCATGCCTAACGTACACAGCGCTCACATGTCTGTCTGATTAATTCCAAAATGTTCAGGTAGAAGGCAGATCAAAATTGTTCTCTGTGATTTGCATGACGAATTTGCATGGGGAAAGAAAGCCTTCATACTTGGGGAACTGAACATTGGCTATATTCTCTGCTGTTGATTAGGTCTCTTCCT